>NC_062543.1:13383527-13386027 GCF_022655615.1 Tachysurus fulvidraco
ACACACACACACACACACACACACACACACACACACACACACACACACACATGCACAGTGCTGCTACTAATTAGCGGAGTGTGGTGTACTTGGACCCATAGTGTGTATATATTAGCGCCTTTTCACTGGACAGTATGTCATGTTTGGACACGGTGACAAAATCTGTGATCTCACATTTAGTCATGATTTTCGCTGGCACGTGAGTCGCACTGAAACCGACCGTCCTGAATAATGTTGCCAAGTCTTTATAGTGGAAAGTCGCTACAGCGCCCTGAGAACGCTGCTGGAACTCTATATTATGTTTCATATGTTTCATCATGCAATCGCCATGATCATTTGCATAATCAAAACTTTCAAATAGAAAGGAATAGAATAGAAAAAAAAATTAAGTTTTATTGTAACAGAATAAATTAGAGTTTTATCATAACAATGTTAAAAAAGCGTTGAGTTCGATCAGAATAGAATATTACTGTAGAGTGGAGTTAACGAATGGAATGGAACGAACGAATGCTAGCTTAAGGGGGGCATGGTGGCTTAGTGGTTAGTACGTTCGCCTCACACCTCCAGGGTTGGGGGTTCGATTCCCGCCTCCGCCTTGTGTGTGTGGAGTTTGCATGTTCTCCCCGTGCCTCGGGGGTTTCCTCCGGGTACTCCGGTTTTCTCCCCCGGTCCAAAGACATGCATGGTAGGTTGATTGGCATCTCTGGAAAATTGTCCGTAGTGTGTGTGTGAGTGAATGAGAGTGTGTGTGCCTTGTGATGGGTTGGCACTCCGTCCAGGGTGTATCCTGCCTCGATGCCCGATGATGCCTGAGACCCGAGTAGTTCGGATAAGCGGTAGAAAATGAATGAATGAATGAATGAATGATCAGTTTAGAAATTTCTACCATTTCTTCCAAGAACTCATCGCTGGTAGTGAGCAGATGGGAAATACACACAAATCGAGTTGCAGGGCAGTCGCTAATGTCTGCAGAAAACGTCCCCGGATTTGTCTCGCTAGGCATTTTTTAATTAAGTTGCTAAAGGGGTCTGAAGTCACCATATCTCTAGTGACCAAATCTGTCCTCTTAATAGAATTTTTACAATCTGCTTTTTAAATGAAGTAAAACTGGACGTTTTCTTCGCATTAATGGGGAGCAGTACGATTCTGACTGCAAGTGCATTTGAAACTCAGCCAAACAGACGCAACGTTTCAGCTACATCGGTGTCCTCAGCGACCATTACGTGTAACACACAGGGGCCGTCATGCAGCCCGGTCAGAGCCGAGTCTCTTTATTAGGACATAAATGAGAATGATGGTCCAAATCCACAGCTGGGGTCAAAACTGAGGCAAAGGCAGCCGGGTCGGACCGACAAATCCCCTGAATATTTTACAACAGGATACGATCCAGTCAAATACTAAAAAAAAAGATAAATGTACTCAAGCTTCAGCACATCGATGTCATGCGATCTGTTTGTTTTAAAGCGGTCCCTTCCGTCTGCGTCGCCCGTCGCTCGTGTCATGTACGGCTCTGACGTTTTTCGCTAGGTCTTTATTTGATATTTTACAGAGTGATACTCTTAAAGCGCCAGACACTTCCGTTCGCTCTGAATGAGTAACACAAACCACACTGCAGACACCTACACACACACCTACATACATCCACTCTTCCTTGCTTTTTTCTCTTCCGCTGTATCATTCTTTTTTTTTTTCCTGTGCCCACGGTCCGTAGCTTTCTATTAGCATGGCTGAGGAGGAGGCCAAGATCTGCAGTAACCCCCTCCTTCCTATACACACTCATACATCACTATCAGGCTCGAACACTCACACACATATGTTCTCTGAGAAATGCTGCATCCTTACGCACACATCCGTACCTCAGGGAGACGACGCATGTACTGGTATGTTATGAGGCCAAGCATGGTGTGTGTGTGTGTGTGTGTGTGTGTGTGTGTGTGTGTGTGTGTGTGTGTGTGTGTGTGTGTGTGTGTGTGTGTGTGCGTGCATGCATGCAGTGCTTCATTCTTCATTACAGTGCAGCTGTCATGCCAGGATCCAGGATAAGCAGCTTGACGCAAGAGCAGGGTTTATTTAAACAAAAAAGGAACTAAACGTTTTTTTTTAACGGAGTCCTTAATTCCTAATCCAAAATCAGTGGCCACTTTTATGATAGATGATAGATGTGATAGATGACTTTGTAGGTATAACATGACTGGGTGTACAGTATGTTATCATCTATTGCAATGGACAATTTTAGCCCCCGTCTACACCATCCAAAAATGGAAAGGGTCAGGCTACAGTCAGTAATTGTACACCTACAACGTGACCTCTATGTGTGGTCGGCTGGGAAAACCCTTCACTGTGGCTGAATTCTGGAAAACAGCCAAAAACAAACCCAATAATATACACTGGCCGGCACTATGTGGACACCTGACCATCACACTCATATGTGGTGCTTTCCCAAACCGTTGCCACAAGGTTGAAGCAGACAGTCGTATAAAATGGTTTAGTACTTTGTCGT
>NC_062543.1:13391027-13393527 GCF_022655615.1 Tachysurus fulvidraco
GAGGATGTGAATGGCTACAGAGAGTAGTAGTCTTAAGGAAACATCAACAAACGATTTTCTATATATCAGGCTAACCATTGACCATTACATCACAAGTCACCTCTTCTGTCTTTTACGTTACAATACAGACCTCAACAACATAGAGTTTCTAGCTATTATGATGGACATTTTAATGTGTTCAGAATACTAACGTGTTTAACATACTAACATTGACTGACTGACTCAGGTTTTCTGCACAATTGGTGATATAAACCTAAAACAAACAAACAAAATGCACAGACGAGTTGCAAGGACTGCAAAAATCATTCCCTAGTCCTACCTAGTTCTATAGAGTAACTGTCTTTAAAGTAATAGTTCTAGATTTCAGTGTTTGGTAAAATAGTGCATCTCAGTGTTTGGTAAAGTGGTGAATTTCTATGTTTCATCGAATAATAGATCTGTGTGTAGTAGATTTTTGGTAGAGTTGTGGATCTCTGTGTTTGGTTGAGTAGTAGATCTCTTTGTTTAGGAGAGTAGTAGATCTCTATGTTTAGTAGAGTAGTAGATCTCTATGTTTGGTAGAGTAGTAGATCTCTATGTTTGGTAGAGTAGTAGATCTCTATGTTTGGTAGAGTAGTAGATCTCGATGTTTGGTAGAGTAATAAATCAATTTGTTTAGTAAAGTAGTGGATCTCTATGTTTGGTAGAGTAGTAGATCTCTTTGTTTAGTAGAGTAGTAGATCTCTATGTTTGGTAGAGTAGTAGATCTCTATGTTTGGTAGAGTAGTAGATCTCTGTTTAATAGAGTAGTAGATCTCTGTTTAATAGAGTAGTAGATCTCTATGTATGTTTGAGTAGTAGATTTTTGGTAGAGTTGTGGCTCTCTGTGTTTGGTAAAGCAGTAGATCGCAGTGGTTGTTAAAATAATAGATCTCTATGTGTGGTTGATAGTAGATTTCTGTGTTTAGTAGTGGTTCTCTGCATTTGCAAGAAGAGTAGATACCTGTGCTTGGTAGAGTAGTGGCTCTTAGTGTTTGGTAGAGTAGTAGATCTCTGTGTTTGGGAAAGCAGTGGGTTTTCGTGACTAATGGTATATCTTATATGTTTAACGATTAGTGGAGAATTTTATTTATATTAATGGTGCAGCATGAGGAAATGCCAGACAATGATGAAAGGATCTTATAATCCTTAAGATCTTTTCAGGAAACCAGTAGATTCATTTAAAACACCACAACCCTCTGACCAGGTAGTTATGAACGGCAAACGGATAAAAGTCGTGTTAACGCATCGTGTTTTTGTAAGCTTCCAGCTTTATTTCTAACTGCTTACACGCACCTGGATGAAAGTAAAAAACCTTCCTGTGTATGAATTTTTTTTCTTGCATCCTCTGGGATCCCAGTAGATCTCTAGTCTACATCTCTATTCTGAAGACTTCTGTAAAACAAACAGCTGGTAAGTTGTCTTAAAAAAAAAACAACAACATATGAATAGTGCACTTTTGTTACATCCCTATATATTGTAAAACAAAGTTATACAAGATATCAAATTTACAGTGCCTATATAAGTGTATTACGAGTGTATTTTATTTAATTTTTATATTTTTGCATGTTCATGTAGGCTTTATTAATAGGTCTTTGGTTCAATATCAGATCTTTATATCTTGTACAAACGCAGAGCCTTTTGGTAACTTTTATTAATTCGGTACAGACGTCCGTATATTGTGATACAGTAACTTTGTGGTGTTGCTTGTTATCCTGGTCACAACTCTGATCTGACCCAGTTTCCAGTATTTTGACTCGCAGAAGAAATTTCAATGAATTCTTATGTAAATATTTTTTTCTCTCTTACTGCTTTAGTTGTGGGACATAAACCTATGGGGCTATACATATCTCCTCCAGAGTTTATATATGCACACACATTTTCACACACAATCAGCAACTCTCTGGTCTTCCAACACCACCACCAGCACCACCACCACCACCCCCTCCTTCCAGAATAGCACAGCAGCTGACAGCAGTGTCCTTCTCAGCCAATCAGAGCTCTTGCTTTCACTTGTTATTGCTCAAACTCTTCGCACTCTGTACCATATCTGCCTCACAACAAGGCTCTCTCTCTATCTTTCTCTCTCTCTCTCTCTCTCTCTCTCTCTCTCTCTCTCACTTTTTCTCTCTCTCTTTTCTCTCGCTCTCTCTCTGAGCTCCAACTGACAGGCCGCATTAGGAACTACAGATTCAGACAGGCACAGCAAGGGCAGCCCCAGAAACCTACAGCCAACCCTCCTTGCTCAGATATTTTTTCTTTAAGAGAAATAAAGAGATGGAGAGAGAGACAGAGAGAAAAGGAGTCAGGCAGCAAGTAAGTGAACAAGAGAGGAAGGGCAGAGATAGAAGATAAACATGAGCATCTCTCTGATTGAGATGGAGATGGAGATATAAGGAAATTATGGAGATCTAGAACAGTGATGGAGATGATGACAGAGATCAGGATACAGTGCAATAGTGATGGAGAGCTAGAGCAGTAA
>NC_062543.1:13398527-13418527 GCF_022655615.1 Tachysurus fulvidraco
GAGAGAGAGAGAGAGAGAATGAAGACAGAAAAAGAATGTTTTTTTTTCTCTGAATATAGAAACATGCTTCTCAAAATGGAGGGCTGAAAGGTAATAAAAGGAAAGAAAATAAAAATCCAAAAAAGTGACACACCCATTGAAAAAAAATGCTCTATGAGTATGTGAGTGAGTATTATCATTTGTGTCCTCTGCGTGTGTGTGTGTGTGTGTGTGTGTGTGTGTGTGTGTGTGTGTGTGTGTGTGTGTGTGTGTGTGTGTGTGTCTGCATGTTCCATTGATGAAAGCATGTCGCCTTGCCAATATGCTGCTGTGCCACACCTAACAAGCCAGACAGGCAACATTTGGCTGTGTGTGTGTGTGTGTGTGTGTGTGTGTGTGTGTGTGTGTGTGTGTGTGTGTGTGTGTGTGTGTGTGTGTGCATGTGTACATGCCAGACAATGTGCACATGGAATTATATGTTTGAAAAAAAATTATTGGTAAACAACAACCAAACGGCGGTCTAGTTGCCGTGGTAACAGATGGGGCCAGTGTTTGTAAGAAAAGGAGTTTGCTGCAGGGAAAGATGGAAGGAACAGGGGGACATGCAGAGAGGAAAAGAGGGATGGGAGGTATGTAACGAGAAAGAAAGATGGGGAAAATGGGTGGATAAGAGAGAAAACAACAAGTGAATGATAGAGGAAACGTGACTGGATGAGAGGATAAGAGAGAGAAACTTAAAGATGAGAGAAAAAGAGAGAAACTGGATGGATGAAAAGATGAGGGAGAATGGGTGGATGAGAAGAAAAGCACAGAAAGGATCAGGGAGGAGAGTGTTGGGATTAAAAAACAAAGAGACGAATGAGTGGATGAGAGGATAAGGGAGGAGAATGGTGTACAGTATAAAGGGGGAAATGGATGGATGCAAATGAAGAGAGGAAACTAGGTGGTGAAGAACAACAGAGACCAGAGTGTATTTCTCACTGACTAGGCTGCACAGCTTGTTCTTATCACACTGTCGGTAAACTGGAGATTACACTACACATGCCAAATGTGTGTGTGTGTGTGTGTGTGTGTGTGTGTGTGTGTGTGTGTGTGTGTGTGTGTGTGTGTGTGTGTGTGTGTAATTCAGGAACGAAAAGTGCGGAGGTGTGTGGGAACAGGGAGTCCAAAATGAAATTGACTGTGATATATTTAAAGCACATTTTAGGGGTGGGGAGTGAGGAACACAGTGTGGACGGAAATGACGGCAAAATAATAGTGTACATGATGGTGACTTTTATAGAATCTGATCGTTAGTGAGAGAAATGTTTTTCCCCTCTTCCGGACAGCTGTAAAGATGCCTCATCGGCAACGGTGGGGAAGGTGCGTGACCTGGCATCATTCCGTCGTCATTTCCGTATGGGCTTCATGACGATGCCCGCATCTCAGGACCTCTCGCCGCATTCCTGTGCTGCTGCCATGGCGCCACGCTCTCAGTCATGCCACGCCGTGGGCACTGGTGAAGGAGAGGGCCTTGAAAATGGTGACGACCCTGACTCGGACGCTCAGATGCCCTCTCACACTGGACGATGCCCCCCAGCTAAGCCTAAACGTCACCCGAGCACCCGACTGAGCTCCACGCCACAGCAGGAGCACACAGGACGTGGTGGACATGCACCACCTGATGCCCCTCCACCTCCACCACCCCAACATCCACCCAAACATCCTGAGAAGAAGAATGGTGAGTGTTTGGACTGGGCTGTTTTTTAATATTCTTAGTTTCTGGTCAAGTCCTTGTTTTTGTTTTATGCAAACTGATGCAAATTCTTGATGTTTACATTGAGCACGAGGCAAAAGTTCTGCAACTCAGTGAACATGAAGTTGCTCTTTAATGTTTAGCCGTTTTTAGATCGTCAAATTTGATTCATATACCTTTTTATACAGTAACTGCTTGCAGTGTTTCCAGGTTAAAATCTTTTTTTTTCTATTTGTTCCAAAATCCTTAGCAGGGTTTTAAAATATCCGAAAGATACTGTACCTGTACGTACATCAGACCTCGGTTCCTCGGTTCTTACAAGATTTGCTTGAGCAAAGCAAAAACCAAAAAAAGCAGAAGACAGATGAAGAAAGAAGACAGATGTCTTTATTCTTTACTGATGCTATTAGATTTTTCATCCATAGAGTCAATAAAATTTAGCAAGTTGTGCTCAAAGCAAAGAGAAAGTCAATAAAACCGAAAAGTACTATCTATTTTATTATTGAATTGCACTGTGGAGCATCTTCAAGTGAATTCCTAAAGAGAGTAGAGTCTTGCCATTTTGTAAGACAAGGTAGAAATATTTGTGCTTTGACGAAACTAAAATTCTTTGACATGCTTTTAATGAAGTGGTAAAGTCAGCAATCACATAGACAAAATAGATATTAAGCATTAAAAGCAATTTCAAAAATTTCAGAATGAGTAAAGCTACTGTAAGTGCGCAGTGTATGAATCGTCTAATATGTACGATAACATAAAATAACCAATACTAAGTATGTTTCTTTTCCACTTGAATACTTCTTATGATGAGTCTATTTGTGGCTAAGCTAGTTACTTCAGATCACACAATAAAAAAAAAAAATTAAATATCTAGTTCATAGTGTTGTCATGTGTTGGTTTTTTCTTCATACCTTCTTCTGTCTCTCTAGCAATGAAGAAGTCAGACTCCAGTGAGTTGCTGGGCAGGAAGGTGCCTCCCCAGAAGCCCAAACGGAGCCCGAGCACCCAACTGTCCTTTGATGCTCCACCCCTTAGGCTTCCACCACCAGCCACACCCCTGCCATTCCAGAGTGCCGAGAGCACCGGCGATGATGAGCCTGTATACATTGAGATGGTGGGTCAAGTGTTCACCCGGGAGACACCTGGTGTGCCAACACCCTCGGCCACAACACCTGACTCTGACTCAGATCCAGGCGAGGAAGCTATTTATGAAGAGATGAAGTACCCAGTGGCTGATGATGCCCACCAGCGACGCCTCCCACCAAAGCATGAGCGAGCCAAGTCATCGAAATCCTACACATCTTCCTCTGTCTCTTCTTCCTCCACATCTTCTTCACTCCCTCGGCCCTCGTCCTCATCACCCTCCTGTCCTTTGTCATCCTCTAAGCCTAAATCTGCCGTGTCCATCTCTCACTCTTCCCCCTTACCGTCATCTTCCTGCTCTGCCTCCTCCACACCTGTTCCTCAGCCTCTCTCATCCTCACCACACCCTCCTCGAGCCCCTACCCCCTTCCTCTTGCCAGGCACCAAATCAGAGTCTGAGATCGGATCCAGTAAGATCCCTGCGCCTTTCCCCAACCTGCTTCAACACAAGCCACCCCTGCTGGCTTTTCCACCCCCAAAGAGTGGCTCTTCCAAGCTCGGCTCCAGCAGCAGCCCATCACCAGCCAGCTTACCACCTACCATTGGCAGTTCTGCTTCAAAGGAAGGAAATGTTGGGGAGAAGGAAAAGGAGAGGAAGGAAGGGCCAGCACCAGGCTTACGAGCTCGGAGCCACTCAACACCTTTGCCTCCATCCTCAAAATCTTCCTCACCATACTCACACCATCATCACCATCATCACCCACACCACAGGCCCTCACACTACCACCACTATCGCAAACCTGAGAAAGAGTCAAGTAAGACCTCGCAGGGTACCTCGCAGACCTCAACACAAACTCAGACACAGGCCAAAGAGGGCAAGTCAGTCAGTTTTCTTCTGAAGTCAGACAAAGCCGAGAGGGAAAGGGATCGAGAGAGAGAACGAGACAGAGACCGTGACCGTGATCGTGATCGAGAAAGGGATCGAGACAGAGATAGAGACACTCCAGTAACACAGTCATCCAGCCAAGTTGACACGGCTGCCTCTACTGCTGCCACTACAACCACTAGCCTTCCAATGTCTTCATCCACGTCATCGGGGATGTCGTCCACATCCTCCGCATCGCAGAGGCCTCCGTCTCGCTCAGTTCAGCGTTCACACACTCCTCACACACACCTCCCAGCCTATAAGCCCCCACCTTCAGACAGCCCTCTGCTCTGGACATACCCATCTGCAGGATTTCGTCGTCCTCCAGCTTATGACAGCTTGCGTGCTGGCACACCGATGCCCTCCCTGCATCCAGAGGGTGGAACCAAGGCTGGGAGCACCCAGGTTCCACATGCGAAGGCCGGGTTCCTGCCCTGGGATGCCAGTGGAAGTGGTCTAGGCTTCACTGATGATCAGGCCTACTGGCCCATGCACAGGAAGCTCTCCTTCAGCCATGGCAGCAGAGAGACAGAGAGTAAGAAACTGGGTGGAGTGGGAGGGAAGGTGGAGTAGCAGAGAGAAGGTGAAATGGAGAGATAAGAGAAGCAATGGTCAGAGAAAGATGTCTTGATGTCTATATATATCTACATACCATGGGTTTCATGACTAGTTGTGACTTTTTAAATTAACTAACTTTTACACCTCAAAAAAATTTGTATAACAACAGGCAAATGAAACTAAACCGCAGTCAGAGAGTGAGGGAAAGGGAGGGAGAAGAAGGGAGAAATTGCCAGCATTAACAGCAGGGGTGGCAAACTATAATCCTGGAGGACTGTAGCTACAATTCTGCACACTGTAGGATTTTCCCAGAGCCATCACCTAAGTTGGTAATTCCTGGGTTCCCCGGGATTTGAGGATGACATGTGAAATGTGGTGGCGGTGTGTGTAGCAATAAATAACCTTTGCATTTTTAGTATTGTTAAATATCCCTTCTTTACTTTAATGTAAAACCCCTTAAACAGACTAAACTTACATATTCTCCCCTCCCATTCTATAGAAGAAGAAGGCCGTATCTGGAATGGTAGTACAGATGCTCTGCTAAGAAGAGACAGAGAGGATTCTGTGGGTAGTGGTCGGGCTGGAGGAGTTTCTGGAATCCCTGTACGGGCTTCAGGAAGAATTGGGCACAGTGAGAGTCTAGCGGGAGCAGATGGGCCACCAGGTTTAAGAGTAATGCCCCGCACAGGACTGCCCCTGCCATGCCAGACCTTCCCTGCCTGCCGCAATGGAGGTCATTTGATTTTATTAAAGTATTAACTATTCATTTCCAAGAATTACTGAATAAAAATCTGTTTAAATGGTGAGCAGTTGCTCTGGTAGTATGCACTAGCATGAGTTTGACTTTTGACAGGGTGGTTCTTTCGTTATTTCAAGTCAAGTCGAGAAGACGAAGACTATTTGAGAAACAGTGGGCTTTTTAATATAGACAATTCCTTAGAACAATTACATACAGAAAGTAGAATTAGGCCTTAAGGATAGACGTGCCATGGCTTTTTGAAAGCAGACCAGAAAAGAGTAGACATGCTGAATTTTCCACCAGGGGGCCTGTGAAGGTTTTATTGCTCATTACTTGCTAGGGATATAAACACATTACATGGTTCTGCTGATCCTTAGGCAAAAATAGGATGTTGACAACATTATTGAGAAGAAACCAAAGTGAGTGTGTGTGTGTATGTGTGTGTGTGTGTTAACAGAGCTCGGCCGGCTGGGTAGATCATCCTCCACATCTGGAGTAAAGCAAGCAGGAGGGGATATTCAGAGACAAAGTAGTCTGCCAGCTAGAGAAGCTCTAAACCAGGTAACTTTTGCTTTTTATTAAAAAAGGAGACATGGCTGGGCAGACAGTTATAAAGGGGGTATGATCCCAAAGGTGATATGAAATCACCCATTCCTTTATCCGTCTCTTTTTTGGGTCTCTCGTATGAAGCTGGTATGATGAAACAAAATCCAGACAAAAGGAAAAGAAAAGAAAATACATTCATGTGGAGTATATCTCATAAGTCATTGTGTAGTTGAAACATATGAAATAATAATGCTTTAGAATGAGCTCACAAATAAATGCATAGTTGTGAGTTGCATTACAGCCATTACTATCAGAGCTCATATTTTTATTAAAAATCAACACCTTCTGACTAATCATATTTACGAATATAACATAATTCCTATCTCTACCTTTTATAAAGGTATTTTATTACAGAGAGCAGACATGACATGAACGCTGAATACATGATGAAATTGTGATGCATGTGTGATCACAGGGTTACACTAGACATTTATGGTATATGGCATCAGTATTTGGTGTAATGAATGCCGAACACAGTAGGCGGTATAGGATGAGATTCTCCTGATTCTTCAGCATCCCCACCCAAACGTGTCTGCAGAGGAGACAAGCAGCGGGTGTGCAGCTGTGGGTTCACAGAGTCCAAAGAGAACGAGGGAAGCATACAGAAAGACAGAGAGGAAGACAGGAGCTGCATTGGGATAGAAAGGGAGGGAGAACGCGTGCACGAGAGAGAGAGAGAGAGAGAGAGAGAGAGAGAGAGAGAGAGAGAGAGAGAGAGAGAGAAAAGAGGCAGGCAGCTAGAGGGAGAAATAGGCAGAGAGAGGAAGGGTGTGTAGTGACGTTGGCGTAGTGTGTGGGTGTGTCTGCGGTGTAACAGGCAGACGGTAAATACAGATGTTCAAACATAGACACGGCCATTAAGCTTCCGTCCTTTTTATTTTCAACGAGCGTTGATACCTGGCATCTGCTTGCAAAGGACATTGTGTGTGTGTGTGTGTGTGTGTGTGTGTGTGTGTGTGTGTGTGTGTGTGTGTGTGTGTGTGTGTGTGTGTGTGTGTGTGTGTGTGTTTGTGTGTGTACGTGCATACGTGTGTGTACAGGTCGGTGCATTACAGTTCTACAGCAGCTCTACCTGATGTTTTGACGATTTTGCTGCTTCCTGTGGCTTTTTTTGCTCCTTTCCTGCTTTTCATGTGCCGCCGTCTCCTGGCAGAGACTCATATGCTGACGCAGACGCAGTGTGTGTGTCTGTGTGTGTGTCTGAGTGTGTGTGCTGCATAGCCAGACTGTGTGCTGATTTGACCTTCCTTCTTGCAGCAGGAGGGCTAGGATTGGGGTACAATACCTCCATCTGGTGGCCGCATGGGAAACAGCAAGACTTCGGTTGTGTTTAAACCTGACTCAGTGTGTGAAGGCTTATGAGGTCAAAAGGTCACATAAGTCCAAAACAATGGGTTGCACCATTACTCCCATCTGCTCCCCAAATATCTCTGTTTTTCTCCTTTGTTTCCTTTGTGTCTGTAAATTTCTTTCTTTCACCAGAATTGTGAACTCTTTGTGGTAAATATATAGAAAAGTGGAAATTTGGGTTGGTACGTTCCTACTCCTGGCTTGACTCTGATTGGTCGGAAGGTGTTGATTAACTAAACAGAAAAAGAAATGGAAAAATTTTAGGAAAGTGTTTGTAATAGACTGAGGAACAGTCTGTATCTACATATCTTCATGCTTGCTTTCACCCTCTGTCTTTACTCTGCAGTTGCAAGCTCTCTCTCAGGCACCCTGCAGTCCCTCTCTGGCTCGTGCTCAGGCTCAGACCTTGACTCAAGCTCAGGCTCAGTTCCACCTGCAGCAGCTCCAGCAGCACCACCTGCAGTTACAATTCCAGCACCTGGCCCAGCTGGCAGCACAGGCTCAGGCCATGCCAGGCACAGGCAGCACCTCTATTGGCATAACAGCCAGCACAGGCACGATGGGCACATCCACCCAGCGGGATGGCAAGCTTCTGGAGGTGATTGAGAGGAAGCGTTGCCTGTGCAAGGAGATCAAGGCTCACCGGCGGCCAGATAAAAGTCTGTGCAAACAGGACAGCATGCCCATCCTGCCAAGCTGGAGGAAAACACCCGAGCCACGTAAAACAGGCACACCGCCTTGCCAGAGACCTCAGGCCGTGGTGTGGGACACGGCTATCTGACACACAGAGAGAGGGACAGAATGACTGAGATACACTGATGTTGCCACTTTATTAAGTACACCTAACATCATTCACCTGACATTTGGTTAAGTAAACCTACCATGTGGGGGTACAACATGTATATGATTAGTGCTCCATTTATACTTTAATTCAGCAATCAGTATTGCTTTTGCAGTTATTATTAGTTTTGTTCCTACAGTACCCAAATTTAGTTGGTTCTCTTGATCAAATTTTGTAAAATGAACAGTCTATTTGAAACCACCATGACCTCCACACATTTGTCACCTTAAGCTTCATATCTGACCAAAAGAAACCAAAAGTCTTTTTTTTGCGTCCCACAGGATCCCAGAAATGATGCACTGAAATACAATATAAAACACCGTGCCTCCTGTCGGTATATGTATTCGAATCTATTTTGAACACATTATCTGTTTGTTCTGAATATTTAGTTAAGGTGACATGGCAAATTTGTAGATATACAGTTACTGACTGTAGCCCATCAGTTGCTATGCACCAAACCTCAACAACACTGCTGTGCCTAATACACTTACCACCGCATTACAACTGTTGCTGCTGTCCTGAGAGGATCCAACACCCTAATAAGATCTTCTCCTTGGTCATCTTATGGTTTTTATTTAACGGACAAGTTCGCGGGAGGCTGATACATTGAGCCAGAAATAACGCTACAGTTAGTAACTTTATTTCCTACAAAATGCCCTTATATGGTATGGTATAGTATGTGTACATGATGAAATGGCAACTGAGTGTAAATACAACAGAGATGTACCTAATAAATTGGCAAACGAGTGCTACATGTCATGTTCTGCAAGAGAGAACGTTGAAAGGAGAAGAATGAGGATGGAGGAAATATTAATAAACTCAGACAAACATGGAATCTGTGAATGTTGAAAACAAAGACGGGTGTATTATAAACATGTAGAGTTCGTATTGTATATCTTGGGGGTGGGTTGCTTCGTTGTTGTTGGTTTTTTTTTGGGGGGGGGGGGGGTGATGATATCACACAGCATTTTACGTGCCATATAAAGACTATATATACATAAACACACAGGAGAGACACGTTTCAGCCGAGACTCCTTTTACCTACCATGCCTCATCGCGACTTCTGAGAGAACTACAACTGAGTTTACATTTAAAAAAAAAATACATACTGGACTTCTTAAACAAACCATTGGAGCTCTCTGTACATGTTCTTGAGGGGATGGAGAATTTCTCCAGCCAGGAGGATAAAGGGATGAAAAGATTGTATGATGTTTGACACGTCACGAAGGACACTGAAATGCAGCCGGGTGATTCTACATTCCAGAGCGTGTGTGTGTGTGTGTGTGTGTGTGTGTGTGTGTGTGTGTGTGTCTGGATTGTGGATATGGAGGACAGGACAGACCTAAAATGAAAGACCTGGAAAGCGATATTTTGCTGTAGATGAGCACATAGTGTGTATAGAATTAAAACTAGTCAAATTCCAGAAATACACACACCTACACAGACCAGAAGGTATCATTCAAACACACACACGCACTCAGTACATACTTACACTGCTAAAGCAAACACACACACACACACACACAGACACGCACAGACATGCACAGACACACCAACACATACTTATACAGTACTACTAAATCAAAACACACACATTGTAAAGTATGGAGGTGTGTAGTGCTGGTGTAGTTTGTATAGGAGTGCTAATTTGCTGGGTTTCTTGTTACGTTGATATTATTGATCGCGCGTGAAGGTGACCTCTCTCGGTTGCGTTTTGATTGTTTATACTACCTAAGAATTAAACGCAAAAATCGATGATTCTCACGCGTTCGTTTTGACTTTCGCAGTAGCTCCCGAAAACCTTAACGGAGTCTGTTCACACAGATCAGACTGCCCCCAAAAAGATCTTCATCACAAGCAGCAAGACCACGGATGTCCACTTTTTGGACGTGATGGAGATTCCAGATGGGAGTCTTGTTGCCTAGTGTACTTACATATTGAACAAGATAATAAACGGAAAAGTGAAGCTAGTTGGCAATGAAAGGAAAACTTCACTGTTTTTCAACTACATCTCTATCCAATGTATCTGCATATGTGGCTTTGTAAGAACATTTCTTCCATAACTTGATACCTTTGTTGTTAAAGTATAATGTTTATAGATTTGTTTCCTTAGTGGTTTAGTGGTTAGCATGTGTGTCTCACACCTCTGGGGTTGGGGGTTCAGAGGTTTCCTCTGCGTACTCTGGATTCCTCCTCTAGTCCACCAACATACTGATTTCTAAATTGGCCCTATTGTGTGCTCTGTTTTGGGTCCGTCCAGGGTGTCCCACCGCCTTGTGCCCCAATATGCTCCAGCCTTAATTTGGCTCAATGTTGCTACAGAAAGTGGGCAAATGGTTACATATCGTCTCTGTCGGGCGGAAACCTCGTATCTCCAAAACCATTATTTTTCAGGAAATTAAAAAAACACTGTATCTTATCTGCAATGCACAGGGTTTAGTCCGCGTTGCGGTGGATTGTCTTGCTCTAAATTCCTGTCCTCAGATGAGCACCAGGGGGTCAAGATGTTTTTTTCTTTGAGCCCAGTATTTTGAAGACATTTGCCTCGGAAGACGTGTTGATTCGTTGCGACTCATAATATCGAGGATTGACAGTTGAAGTGTCCAATGGAGTTAAGAGATTTGCGCTCAAGCTATTTTCAAGACAAAAGTGGGGACTGACCAATAGCATCGATATGTGAAAAAATATTAAATATTATTTAAAAAATTTGGACATACAAGGTTTCCGCCCCGACAGAGACGATATTTAAAAGGTGTCTGGATATAATTCAAAATCTTTCCATCATTTTTATTTTATAGTACTGAAGAAAACGTTTCTTTCTGCAAGAAGAAGCTAATTGCTGTTTGTGATAATCGAACACATCGATGTGTTGGATGGAAATTCCACTGAAAAACCCTAAAGTATTCCTTTATCGTTCTATCGTCATGCTGAAACCCACAATCTCACTTCGATCTGCTCGGTTATGGTTTGGCATTTTCTTGATTCTAAAAGAATCGGAGAAAGTCTCTGTAAATTAATCGGTTATCGTCGTCATTTTCCGTGTCTGGCATCAGTGCTTGTGTCATTGTTTACTTAAACCAAACCTAAAGTGTAGATCGACGATTTTTGCGTGTTTCAGGATGGAGTAAATAAGATCGGATAATCCATATCTTGGATGGATCTGCAGACGGATCCGTGACTCTGTATCATATGTTAATCCATGTATATAAGTTTAAAGTATTATTGCCTCTTCATATCAGTGACGGCGTCATCATAAGTGTCAGTCGTATGGAATTGTGACAGAGATTCGTTTGAGGTTGGTTAAGGTTCCATCACTCTCTCTCTCACACACACACACACACACACAAACATACACACACACACACACACACAACAAACAAACACAAACACACACAGGCTCTGCCATTCATATCAGACACTAAGAGGCAAACCAAAATCAACTTCTGTTCCTTTGTTGTGTGGCCTGGATGATCACTCGCGCTCCTCAAACGAATAAACAAAAATGCTGGAACTAACTGCACAATACAGAAACAACAACAACAACAACAACAACAACAAAAATGCGAAAACCACACAGGATGTGCTACAATAAACACACAAGGGTTCAAAATTGTAAAATAGATATGTAAAACTGTATTGATTATGTAGCAAATCTTTCCACTTTCATACTTGTAATCGACAAGTATACTGTAGCATATGATGTATAAAAAAAAAAAGTAAAAGGTGTTTAATTGTTTTATAAAGGAATTTAGTAGTTATATCTGTGGCAACCTGTCTACACTGTACCGAATGGTTTGGCCCATCGAAATGCAAGCCCTCTTACTAAAGGCACGGTCACAGACACAACAATACAGTATCTCCTGCTAGAATTATGCAAGTCCCTTTAAAACAGGTCTACTTTTACTGCTTTTTTAATCTATTTGTTTATTTATGTACAGGAACCACCAGCCCAGTTTGGTCACTGTTTGGATATTTTGGAATACTTTTGCTGCTATTGAATTACTACTGCTGTTATAAATAGTTTGTCATATTCCTCACTACTGGTAACACTTCTCTTATTATACCTCTTCCTTTTTTTGCTGCATTTGAATGTTCCTCTGTTGTTTTTTTATTATTATTATTATTATTATTATTATTATTTCCTTGAGGTCAGAGTAGAACAGAGTTTGGCCTAACTATTGAGGAGTAGATCTTTCCGTGATTGTACTATGGCACGCAAGTGTTTTTTTTTTTGTTTGTTTGTTTGTTTTTTTCGTTCTCTTTTTGTGGTTGTGTTTAAACTTTGTCGTTTCTTTCTAAACAGTTATCACCAACTTGTACAGTTTTCACTTTATCAACACTACTGAGAAACAGAAAGGTCGCATCGCAGCGTCGTCAACGCCGTTACCGTCTTCATGGTGTCATTATGGTGTCGCCCTGGTGTGGCCATTAAGCTACCATAACATTATAGTGGTGTCATCAAGGCCTTGTCATGATGTTTCTATGGTATCGATCATAGTAGTACCATTTGACTACTTTTTGGCCTGATGTTGTCATGGTGTTACAGGGAAGTTGCTATAGTGTCATCATGGTGTACTAATGATGTAACAGTTGTGTTTCTTCTTCGATCACATTGACGCCACATGACGGATTTGAGAACACCGATACTATTCTGTCATGGTGGCATCTCATGGTGTTACCTTGAGGTTACTGAAGTGACATCATGATGATAATGAATGGTTACTGTGTAGTTAGTTATCATGCTGTTAGTGTAATGTTCTGACTGTCCTGGTAGCGCCATATGACCTAGTTGGCCACTATGAGTACTCTATCAGTGCCCTTGTGTCACCATGATATCATCATGAGGTCAGAGTGGTGACACCATAGTGTTACTGTGGTTACACCATGGTGTTCTCCTAATGTTACCATGACGTTGTTGGCAATCATGGTTAACACCATGCCACCCACAACAAGTGCACGGTCAAGTTGTTACCTTGAGGTTGCTCTGGTCTCAGCATGACGCTCCTGTGGTGTCACCATGGTGCTCTCATGACTGTTCGCCAATGTCGCTGACAATCACCACATGACCCAGATGGGTTCTATCAGTACAATCTCTGTCAAACAGAAAGAAGAATCACAATAGAGGAAGTAGAGGGCTGGTGCAATGCATGCTGGGAGTTCTCAAAGGATTCCAACTTAGAGAAGGGTTGGGCTGTGTCTCGGTCTGAATAAACTGTGCCCAAAATTTGTACTTCAAATATTCTAAGTAATCATCTAGTTACAATTTATTACAACGAAGGGGTAGAATTAATGATAAAACTAGTTTACAGAAGCTGTCGGCTTTGCGTGTCTACTTAAATGGTGGCCATATTATGAGTGCCATAATATATTGATATGGTAAGATACGATGTACCTTGGAAATCACTGTAGTGCTATATTTGCATTGATATCGTCATGAAATAAATTTTATATGATGAACTACACACTTGTGTGACTTGATGTGTCTTGATCGGAAACAGAAGTCCTGCTGTGTGTTTGCTTGCTTAATGATAAATACAGTGCTTTGGTTACTTTAATGCCTACATCACTAACCTCCCTTCTAAACAATTTAAATATCTCTCTTGCAACTCTTCCATGTACCATAAGAGGGCGCCATGTCTTTGGTATTCTTTTAGCATCACCAGTAATCAGAATCAGAATCAGGTTTGGCCAAGTGTGTTGACACACACAAGGTATTTGGTTACAGCTGTTTGTGACTCTTAAAAGTACAGACATAAATAACACGATACTATACAGACTATACAAGACAATGCAGAGGATGTGATACTCTATAGACAGGTTGAGTATTAAATATGAATACAGAATATATGACAGATCAGTTATGTACATAAAGTGTGAGAAGTGCACGGTAGTGCAAATAACAGTATTGTGCAATATTTTGCTTTTGTACAATATACAGAGGCGGTAGTGTGTGTGACGTATACGGACGATGTGATGACCGACGGTTCTGATAATGCAGTACTTATAGATATGAAGCAGGGAATATAGTTATGGTGAGTTGTTAATCAGGGTGATAAAGGGCCTGGGGAAAGAAACCGTTCCTGTGTCTGGCAGTTTTGGTAAACAAAGTTCTGTAGTGCCTGAGAGAAGGGAGGAGCTGAAAGAGGTTGTGTCCAGGGTGTGAAGGGTCAGTAGTGATTTTTACTGCCCGGTTACTGGTTCTTGTATCGTACAAGTCGTGGGGAGTGGGCAGAGGGGCGCCAATTATTATTTCTGCTGTTTTTACTGTGCAATGCAGTTTGTTCCTGTCCTGTTTAGTTGCTGCACCAAACCAGATGGTGATGGATGTGTGCAGGACAGATTCTATGACTGCAGTGTAGAACAGCACCATATTTCCTTAATTTACGTAGAAAGTACATCCTCTGCTGGGCCTTTTTGATGATGGAGTTTATGTTGCACTCCCATTTCCGGGCTTGGGAAATGGTAGTGCACGGAAACTTGAAGGTCTCCACAGATGACACAGGGCTGTTGGATATTGTGAGGGGGAGTAGTGTTGAGGGGTCTTTCCTAAAGTCCGCTATCATCTCCACAGTTTTGTGGGCGTTTAGCTCTAGGCTGTTCTGACTGCACCATAGCACCAGCCGCTTCACCCCCTGCTGGTATGCAGACTCATCGCAATCTTGGATGAGACAGATGAGTGTAGTATCATCTGAAAATTTGCAGATGTTACAACACTCATCGGTCCCTTCCATGATTGGGGTTTATCTAGTCTAGAAAAAGGCCTAATTGATAGGTTCTACCATCTCTGTGGAGGGCTTCTGAAGCTCTGAAATGGTCATTAGATTATTGGTCACTCCCTGCCTATTCTACTGCTTAATCTGTTTGATCAGACTGATGATTATGGAAAGAGTCCTGTGCGTCTGGGAGTGGAAATTGTTTTATTCCCCACCCATATTAATTCTCAACTCAATTTGATCATTTGGGTCTACAGAGATGTCCTTCTTTTTAATGGCTTAAATGAGTCTGAATATCAGTGTACAATAATATATTGCCTGTATAGAGTGGGTACACAGTGAGTGTCATTATTATGACATCTTTCTGACGATGCTGTCACAACTGAAAGCACCACTGATCTAATAATAAAGATGTCAGTTATTTGTTGATGACAGTGATCCTAGTTATTTTTTATGCTACACATTATCACACAAAACATATATTGGAATCATAAGAATGCCTCCATTAAGTAATAATTTGTACTAGATGGTAAAGTATTTGGTATTATAATTAATAATAATTATAACTATTAGAGTTATCTGTATCCATTTGTAGTTACGTTCAGAGGTTAAAATATGGACAATGAAATCTCTCTTACTGTGTCATCAAAATGCTCATATTTGCCGACTTACAAGGCTATTTATTTGTTGTCCTCCATATACAGTAGCTTTTCATTGTTTCCCCTGGTGAGGGATCAAATGTTTATAGCCGCTATAATGTGATAACAGAAACTTGTTTCTAAGATGATTAATGACTTTAATCAACATTTATATAGATAGCAAGTGTTTAATCACCCACAGTTGATTGTATGTAAATAAGATTAATGGATTTTTGGGCATCACCTGAAATTGCACTGGCTATTCCTTGAATGAAACCAGCACTTGATTAGTATATAACTGATGTATAGCACTGTCTGCTAACCAGGTAAAATGAGTGAGGGATGAGTGCATTGGTTTCATGTGCATTCAGAAGCTCCAGAAGGATCAAGAGCTCCTTAAGGGGGTCTTAGTTTTCTACCAAAAGGTCTAGCTTCTGTGGAGTTACTGATTTCGGCCAGAGTGCAGAACTCTAGAGTACGCTCAAAAGCAAGACAACTGTGATAATAAAATTAACAGTTAAACTGAATCTATCTTCATGAGGATCAACAAAACTGAGATGAGATCAAAGTTTTGATTTTCAGCACGGCAAATCTGTTGCATGTCACTGCTTAAGAGTAAGAGATTTGATGATGGTGTTTTGTTTACAATTGTTTTTTTTTGTTGTTTTTTTACAATTGTGACAACTGTCGTTAACTTGCTGGAATGGTTATGCTGTTAAAGTTATTCTAGACTTGGACTCACTCACTTAAGGTAACCATGTTATCCTCGTCAGGGTCACCGGCACAAAAGCAGGGCAATTTATCATAACCGATAAACCTTCCAGGAAGTTTTTGGTAAGTGAGAGGCGAAAGCAAGAGAACCTAAAGGAAACCCACAGCGAGGGAGCAGACAGTAACTTGCTCAGAGATCAGGACTGCACTACCTTCTGCATCACTAGTGGGGACGTGATGGTGGTTCAGTAATTAAGGCTTCAGGTTACTGATCAGAAGATCGGGGGTTCAAGCCAACAAGCTGCTGAGACATCAACGTTGAGACATCAAGGCCCTTAATCTCACCTGCTCCAGGGGCGATGTGACTGACCCTGCGCTCTGACCCCAGGCTCATAATAATAACAACCTGGGATATGCAAAAACTTAAAGCATTTCACTGCATGTGTATGTGACAAATAACACTGAATAAAATAATATATATAACATATACTTCCTTAGCCTCAGACATGATCTGAATTACTGATAATGATGATCAGTTCATGATTTTGTCTATTTTTCTTAATGTTCATAAGCACATGCGCATAAAACTGAACGTTCTTGGTAGATTTAGGGGCTCTTTTTAGAAAAAAAAAGCCTAGCTGCAGTGTACCAGGACGCAGAAATGCTCCATTTGGAACACAGCCTGATTGGAGCTCGTCTGATTGGTCGCTAAGGGGCGGAGTCAGCGTGGCGCACGACGCTCTGATTGGTCACTGCGAGGTAAATCGGCTCACAAGAGGGGGTGGATCCTGAGAAGAGGGGGTCGAGTTGTGAAGAGGCGGATCGACGACGGATGTTTTTTTTTTTTTTTATCTTACCGCAGTGTCGGCACTTTTTTTTCCTCTGCACTGCACCGCACCGCTCTGCGGATCGCCCCGGGCTGCTGTCGGCGCATGCGCATTGCCATGAGATAACGAGCCGGTCACGGAACTTCCCTCCTCATTCATCCTTCTTTTTTAATTTCATTTATTTTTCACCTTTCTATAATCTAATAGGCGCTGATCTCTAAGGGTCCTTCTCCTTTGCCTTGAGACTGAGAAATAGGGTTCTATTGATAAAGAGATCTGGTTAAGATCCTTTCTCCAGTAGATCTCTTGTAGAATAGATCTACTGTGTGTGTGCGTGTGTGTGTGTGTGCGTTTATGTGCGTGTGTGTGTGTGAGGCTTTAGTTCAGTGACCGCATCATTGTTGCATCAAATAGCAAAGAAAATGGCAAAGGACGGGAACAAGAGCGGATGGAAAGAGTTCATCTGGAACCCGAGGACCCGCGAGTTTTGCGGGAGGACCGCCAGCAGCTGGGGTAAGAACCGCATCACCTCCATGTAGAAATCAGCATCCATCATTAATAGCTTTTTATGTAAGAGTCTCGTGTATTTATACACGAAGGCGTTTTGGATTCTATTTCTAAATACCATCTAATCAGTATCAGGATTTCTGCTCCACTTTTCAATTTTATGTGTATTATTTTATTTTATTTTATTTATTTGTTTTATTTGTTTTATTTATTTATTTATTTATTTATTTATTTATTTATTTATTTATTTATTTTTCTCTCTTTCTTTCTTTCTTATATTTTATTTATTATTTTCTTTTCTTTATTTCTTTCTTTTATTTATTTTATTCTTTTCTTATTTATTTATTTATTTATTTATTTATTTATTTATTTATTTATTTATTTATTTATTGTGCTTGCACTTCTTTACAATTTGGCCTGTTTTCCTCTATGCTTCCAAACAAAACCATGTTTTAGAGCAATATGTAATTGTGGGTTAAAGAGACAAGAAGCTACAGAGGATTAGCTACAGATTACTGCAGTCCGGCTTACTTGCATGGCAGCTCATCGTGGTGCTGAATTAATGCCAGAGTTACACTGGAATCTGTTATCAGTATGGAGACAGTAAAGGGGAGGGGGGGAGGTACAGTAGGGACAGTTCCCAGTAGACCTGCAGCTCAGGAGGATCCTCCCTGAATTATAAACTGTGAAAGATTTCTACTGGCACCCTGGTTACTGCTGCAACACTGCAGCTTACTGACGGTGTTACGGTTTAATGGCCGAGTCGAAAAAAAACGTCATGGTATCAATCTACTTTTGAAGTACACACAAAGAATGCTCAACGTGTTACGATTGTGTCATGGAGTAGCGTGAGGAATTTTGGTTCTTGATGTTATATAAATGAATTCTTTATTTTTTAATGCAGTATCACTTATTCCACTATAGACACAATGTCGATCTGTACAACTAGGAGAATACCAGAATGGATCCGACTAGCTGACTTTCCAACCATTGCTTTGAAAAAATAACAAAATTCTGACATGGCAAGCACAATCTATATATATATATACTGCTGCAGTACATGCTCCCAAATAAATGCTAGTATGTAGCATGCTTGTGTTTCCCATTTATTAAATCTGGCAGCTTCTTCTTCCTCCATTCAAGCGCTAACATGAACGCAGCCAACTCCCCAGCATCTCATCAACACTTAGTGTTCTTGGGTCCACCTGGGAACATCTTCGCACTGCAGGTGTTAATTCAACACTGGGGATTTTGCTGTTTACCTCGAACAGGTTTGTACAGCAGCCAAGACTGACAGGGAGGAGACTGTAACAAGGCATTAGAACATGGCCAATGCTTTGGATGTGTCATAAGCTGCTCTGTATAGGAGAAAGGCCTTGGGGTTGGCCGGATTGAATTTAAGTTGGAAAAAATAAAAATAAAAAAGGATAGATTTGGTGGGGTTTTTGTAGAACCATTCGGTTTTTGAGAGCGTTGTCTGCTTTCTCAAGAGAGTATTCGAGGTAATCCTGCTCTAATGATCCCTTTTCATCAGCAGGGTGGTTTGAACTATTATTCAAGGCACCAATTGTGGAATAAATGAATTATTATAAATGGATTAATTATAGATCTATTAGGAGATCGTGTTGCATGTGAGCATGTCCTATTACAGTAAATTGGAGACAAACGGCTTCGGCTGTTCAATTTTACTCTATAATTTGTGGTAATGACTGATAATGCTACTGTTTTCCTTTTTTTATTATAACCTTTTACTGATAGAGTCATTAAATCAACTCTAGTTCCAGGAAGACTTATATATTATGTATGTTTGCCATGGTCAAGAGAAAGGCAGAGACAAAATGGTCGTCCTTGTGACTTTCTCTCCTGCTTAAACCTCTGTGTTCTCTGAGGTTCTTTAATGATTCTGTTTCTAGCCTGAATGCTGGTATTTTTGGCCTCATTAGAGTTTGTCCTCATTACTTGAGCTTAAAGATAACCTGGGATCTGCCTTACAGAGTTACCAGCCAGTCGGGCAATGCTCGGTTATAGACAGATGTCCATCTCATGTAGAGTAAAGGAATCAATGTTTGCTGACAGATTCTAAAAACAAAGCTGCAGAAAAATTTGCAAAAAATGAAACTGAACAGAATCGAAGACACTTACCAGCATTCATAAGACCCGATGGTGTCAATCGAATGCTCTGGATTGGTGGTCATGGTTGTATAATGTCATTGGTTAAGATGTCCAGTGAAATTGTACAAAGTTAGCTTAGTTTAGTTGTCTAACGTTGATATAATTTATCTCTCAAGGTTTACAATCTAAACGTCACCCATAGAATAGCATTCGTTTTTTATTTTATTTACCAGAGAGATAAATTAACCCCAGAACTGATGAATCTTAAAATCTGATTGTTCAGAAAGTTTTATTCAGTATTTTAAAAAAAAGTATACTGGCAGATCATTTTGTTTCAGTTTAAAAGCTTTTAAAAGTGCTTACATTTAGCAGATCGATCTGCCAACAGAACGAGTCAGTTGTAATTTAGTTACAGTATCTAGAAATGATCTTAGATTAATACGAATTTAAGAAATTCTAGTTCAATTTAATTCTGGTAATTTCCGACGAATTCAAGCCTTTGGTTATTTAAAAAAGAAAAAAATATTTCTTTTTGTTGATTTTTTTATGGAAGGAGTCTCCAGTTTCAGTGTTTTGATAGAAGAGTCCAAGGTTTCAGGGTTCTTAGTATCATGAAAAACTGATTTTTTTTTTTTTTTTTATGTTACCTTCAACATAAAGTCTTTAATTCCTTCTT
>NC_062543.1:13421027-13453527 GCF_022655615.1 Tachysurus fulvidraco
ATTCTGTTAATGGGAGGAAAAAATATCATGTGGCGTCTCCTTCATTAATAAATTCCAACATGTAACTGTGGGGCAGAAACTGCATCGAAATTCACTGTTGTGTTTTCTTCTTTACTTATATGTTGTAATTATACTGTAGTTAAACACTTTAATAGCGACCTAGCGATCTAATAAGGACATTTTTAAGGTTTTTAATAAATCATTGTTTCCATTGTAAGCTTAACTATTTAGTAATCTTTACTTTGCATCTGTCTGCTGTGTTTAAAGACCGGAAATGAATCTGTACTGTAGTTGTTCAGACAGTGGGTAAAAAAAAACAACAACTATATCTGGATTAATCCAGTTAGTTAACCTTAGCTAAACTCGTCAATGTTTAATTTAAATTGACATTTAACCAAAGTTAACATCATGACTGAAATGAATGAAAGTACTGAACACCTTACAGATGCTTACAGAAACAGACTCATGTTATGGGCTAAAATTCCAGAAAACTTACAGAGGAAACGTAACCATTTAATTTTAATTGGATTATTATTAGCCGTAGATTATCTACAGCGTCCGACGTACGTGACACGGTATAGAAACAATGGCGTATTAAACCAGGCACATTAACAAGATTGTAAACCTGTGACTTGCAGTACTTGCGCATTGCTATCAGAGTTGTTGGTATTAAAGAAACTTGAAAATTTTGCGAAATTTTCTAACCAATCGGGTCGAATAATACTTTGTATACATAACACCACATGATTCATTGTTTAACCAATAACTTGTATGTTGTGTATGAAGTGATCGCTTAATGCTTAAAAAATGCTTAATGACCCCTACAATAATCTAACGGAAATTTCTATCAAGGAAAAATTGGTTTCAAAGAACCAAAGATTGAATCTGAGGGGAAAATATTGAAGGGATGCGCGTGATTGACGTGTGTTCATACTGCATATATATTCTGATATGAATGTTTGCATTCACAGGCCTGATCCTTCTGTTCTACTTGGCCTTCTACATTTTCCTGGCTGGATTATTCTGTGTCACCATCTACGTCATGCTCCTGACCCTCGATGATAACAAACCCACCTACCAGGATAGGCTTGCTACACCAGGTACTCTATTAGAATTCAGTGGAAATACACTCATACTCATATACTCTCTGGTGGGGTGAATATAGTTTCAGTGTGTAAATAGACTGTGGTATATAATCGATTGCTACTTTATGCCTCCTAATTGTTATTTCATCCTAAGAGAATTGTAAGGCTGTATACAGTACAGTTCGAATAGGAGAGTCGACAGTGTATGAAAACGTTTTTTTTGCTTTTGACTTGACACCCAAATCGGTGGGTCAAATTCCCGTGGCCCCGAGCGAATGTGACAGAGGAATGTCAGCAATGCTCTGAAGAACAGGTTGGGAAATGATTTGGAGCCTGTTGGGCGATTTCTTTGAGACTTTGGCTTATGTTTGATCTAAAAATCGAACAGCAAAGATAAAGGTCTGATTAGAGTTTTTAATGCACTAGCTAGTCCAATGAAAGCTCCAATGCTCATCCAATAACATGTTTTGATCTCCAGGCTAAAAAGTAGTTGCTACTTTATATAAGAATGTGATGTGACAAATTAGTTAGCTAGTTAAAATGCAAAATTAACGTCCAGTACATGAATTTGTGTAGCCATAATAATTCGTTTCATTTACTGATAAAGTCTTCTAAAATCTTTTGGGTGATAGTGGAATTATGATGACATGCAAAATAATCTCAATCTCTCTCTCTCTCTCTCTCTCTCTCTCTCTCTCTCTCTCTCTCTCTCTCTCTCTCTGTTGGTAGGCATGATGATCAGACCTACAGGTAAAGATCTGGAGATCATCTACACCAAGGAGAACACAGAGAGCTGGGACACCTATGTACAGGCACTGAACACCTTCCTCTCATGTAAGTCTGATATGATTTGTTCACTCGTTCACCAGGTAACAAGTAGACAGTGAGCATAGTTTTTATTGTCGGTGAACGATTTCAACAAATCAAAATGGCCGCCGTTTAGGTTTTTATTGTGACTTCAAGATGGCACCAACATCTCTCTCTCTCTCTCTCTCTCCCCCTCCCCCCCTCTCTCTCTTGATCTCTCTTTCTTGGTTCCTTCCTTTCTTCATTTTCTCCTTAATGTCTTTCTGAGCTGTCCTTTTTAAATGTCAAGGACAACATTCCAGTGTCTATAAAGTTTTTTTTTCCCACAAAAAAAAGAATTTTCATGATACTGTTTGTTGTTTGGTCAAATTTGATTGATGATTTTTTTTCCAGGTGATACTTGTAAAAATCTCACGACAAGCTAAGCAAAAATGTAAAGCGTATCCTGCCATCTAGGCTGACTAGCTACCTTGCTTAGCTGTTTTTGGTGGATAAATTGTTGGTTATTGCGTTATTGTGTATTTTAACGGTATTGGCTGGCGTGATATCGTAAGAAAATTCGCTAAAACCCACATCATGAAATTCGATTTAAAACTCATATCCTAGTAGTCAGCTAGTTACTGTAGCTTGCTAAGTGCTGTCTTTCTCTTTACCTCTTTGTGAGCTGATTTGTGTACTTTAACTACTACTATGTAAATTATTAGTAAAATATTTTTTTTCTAACAATAATAACTTGGCCAAAATTTATTAATAGGTTAATGTTCCCCATATAGCTACACTAACCGCTCCGATCCTGTGCCTCTGCAGCCTACAACAACTCAGTGCAGGAGCAAAATAACATGGAATGTAACCCAGACCAGTTCTTCATCCAAGAGGACAGTGACAGCGTGAAGAACAACCCTAAGCGCTCGTGCCAGTTCAAGCGCAGCTGGCTGGAGCACTGCTCAGGCCTCAGTGACCTCACCTATGGCTATGGTGATGCCCAGCCCTGCGTTATCATCAAACTCAACCGGGTAAGAAAGCAAAACTATGAGTGAGGAGGAGGAGGAGGAGGAGGAGGAGGAGGAGGAGGAATAAAATTACAAAATCTTCATGTACTTAATCCTGCTGGGGAAATTTTGTAACGGTGACAAATTGACTTATTTGAGCATTACATGGTCTACTTTTGAAACTCTGTGAAATTCAATTAGGAAATCTTTGCATTGTAGACTATATAGCCAATGGTTTGTGGACAACGTGACATATTTGGTTCCTCTACAAACTTATGAAACAAAGTGGGAAGCACACAATTGTACAGAATGTTCACCGGAACTAAGAGGATCAAACCTGTTCCAGCACGGCAACGCGTAAGAGCACAGAACGAACGCCGTGAAGATGTTCCGTACCAGGTTTGGAGTGGAGGAGCTTGATTGACCTCAACCCCAATGAACACCTTTGGGATGAACAGGAACGCTGACAGTGCCTGACCTCACTAATGCTCTTGTTGCTGAATGAACGTAAATCCTCACAGCCACCTGTGAGAATCTAGTGGAAAGCTTTCCTAGAAGAGTGGAGGTTATTAAAACAGCAGAGGGGGGACTTTTTTTATGAAATAAAAATATACCTAATGGTTGTCTATTGCTTTGTGGTTAAATGTGTGTTGTTTTTTTTTGGGCGGGGGGGGGGGGGGGATCTAGACTCTTAGATGGCTCAAATGATAATAGCATTATTTACTACATGGTCTAGTAATGATACAGTACATGTGGAAAGCGACCTGTTTACCATCCATTATTTAGCACAACTGGTTTAGTCTTCTAATGTGACTCACCTTCACTTTTGGTCTCTTTGTTTCTCTCTCTCTCTCTCTCTCTCTCTCTCTCTCTCTCTCTCTCTCAGGTGATCGGCATGCTGCCAGGGAAGAATGGCCCGGCACCAAGTGTTAGTTGTGGTCCCAAGGTAATCCATCTCTCTCTTTTGTCCACTTTTTTTTCCCATAGGTGTCTTTTTGTTTCTTTCAGCAATCAGTATCAGTTTCTTATTAAACTTTCATTAACTCTGTTCACATAGCAGACTAACTGTTAGTTTAGCTAATGCTAAAATTGTTTCATTTAGCTCAGAATCGATTTGTTGTCTTATTCAGTCTCACTTAATGTACATTTCCATACATGGAAGAGACTGAAGTGAACGTGATGGATGGTTTTGGGACAGTAGACTGTACAAGGTTATTGGGTTTATAGTTTCACTACTGAAATACACACCGTAGACATTAAGTGCAAAGGTATTATGTTATGTTTTGGGTTTAAAACGCTTTCCTCAGTTGTAAAGTACGCAAGCAGTGTATTACTGCGGAATCGATTTACAGTTGATTTCCCGTTAAATTACGAAATTACAGGGAGCTTCCACATGGAGGTAGTGACAACATGTGACAACATTATATCGGAACATATCGATCATCCTGAAAAGTCACAGTTACTTAAACCATATTTTCCAATAGAAATAAAACACTTGCATCATCAGAACCGTACTATTACTTCTCTAAATGTCGATCAATTTCTGAAAAATTGACATCCCAAAGTATTTTTATGAGTTGTGTTCATGTTGTTTCCTTTTTTTTTGCATTGTAACTTTGTGTTAAACTGATTTTTTTTGTCACCCCATTCTTTCCCATCCACTCATTTTTCTTAATCTGTCAACTTTACTAACTGACCATTTTCCACTTTTTTCTTTACTCCTTCCATCGTTCATTCGTTTTCTTTTTGTTTTCCTCTTGAAGAAATACAAAATCGACCTAGATGAGTGGGTAAGCATGAGAGAAATAACAAGAGAAGTAGAAAAAAAAAGAAGTAGAATTAGACGTACTGTGGCTAAATTAGAATTATTTTGTAGAAATAGATATAGAATTAGCGTATTTCAGAATTGGGAAGTAGTTAAAAACTCTATATCTCGGATGCAGTCGATTCGTATCGATGGCTGAGACAGGCGAAGGGAAGAATTAGTGAATAAATAGTTTTATTTTTTCTAATTGGGTTTCTACAGACTAGGTAGAGAATTTTGTGCAAGCAGTACTGTTATTTCTCTTTTTCTTTTTTCTGTCCTGGAATTCGATTTAAATTTGATCCACTGTCCTTTCCTATCAATTCTCTATTATCTCGTTCTATCTTCCGTGTAACCTGTTGCTCTAGAGTGACGACGGAGACAAGATAGGGAACATGACATACTTTCCTCCCAATGGCACCTTCAACCACATGTACTTCCCATACTACGGCAAGAAGGCACAGGTACGTACCAGAAACTCTACTAATAAAATCCCAATTTTCCGTCACATACATATCATAAACAGTAGGACATGCAGTGAAATCATTTTTTTTACGTCCGTCCGTGCTAGAAAAACAGAGTCAAAATGAAGTAAAAATTGCAATTAAATAAATAAAATAAAAATAAACTAAACTGGAATTATCTGTACAGAACAGAGGAAAATATGTAAACAAAAAAAAAGATACAGCATATGAATACAACACAATGACTGATGAAAGTGAATCTGGGCATATATTAAATCAAGAATCAGAAAAGACTTTTGCACCTTTTAAACTGCAGCAGTTTTTATTTAGAAAACATGTTTGTAATCTGTATCTGTGTGTCGTTATGTTGAAACAAGTCGCCTGAAGGTAATATTAGACAGAATATATGATGGAAATTATTGTTATAGTACATAAGTGCTCCCTGATTGGTCATAAAGAATTTGTGGGAGGGGTTGGGAGGGATGGTTTATGCTGGCTTCCCTGTCAATCACAGCAACACTGGCCAATCATTGGCCTCTCTGAGGTCATGTATGCGGAAGAGTGTGTTGTTCACTGGCTGGCTTTTCATGTCTTAGAGGATGTAGTCATCGTACCAAAAGGGTGGTGCTGTGTGGTAGGCGGGACCAAATTGTTTGGCAAAATGATAGACAGCCTTTTACCGTCTCTCTCGACCGCAGGTGAACTACTCGCAGCCACTGGTGGCCGTCAAGTTCACAAACCTGGCGAGGAACGTTGACGTGAACGTGGAGTGCAGGATCATTGCCAGCAACATCCAGTCCAACAACGACCGTGACAAGTTTGCCGGCCGCATCTCATTCAAGCTAAGGATCAACTCGAAGGATTAGTTTGAAGGAAGTCTACACCGTTCCTTAGAAGCTCTTGTGTATACACATAGACATCTGCTTTATACACACACACACATACACCATACGCCATGCTAGGAGACAAACACACCATTCTCAAGCAATCAGACATGTCACCAAAAATAAGACGAATTTGTGTATATGTGTGTGTGTGTGTGTGTGTGTGTGTATACACTAAGTGTTTCCTAGTATTACCAATTTAATCTGAACATGAGAAATCTATTTATACTGCATGACTATAATGTAAAAGAAACATTTATGATGGGAAGCAGTGAGGATTTGATGGATAGGTGGCGGGGTTGTGATCGATCAGGTCACGTGACTCAAAAATAAGGCAAAACACCGATATCAAAAGCGTGCGATACATACGACTTGAGAGCTAGGGGGTGTTTAAAAAGGGTTTTCTTTCTAGCACCGTTTTTCTGCATGTAAGTGAGTGTGTGTGTGTGTGTGTGTGTGTGTTTGTGTGTGTATGTGTGTGTCTGTTAATTCTCTCCTATGCTTACTCACTAATAATATGAATATTTTCTAAACTACAACTTAGTACCAGATTATTCAATATATCCCAACACCCTGAAAATCTTCAAATATCATTAAACATGATGCTTAGTAATATAATTAACTGGCCATTTTTATATCCGTAAAAATGCCTGACAACTTTTCAGCCACACAGCCGTGCCCTAGCAACGTTCTGGCTTCGACCGGATTGGCCGACAGGTGTAAGACACCACCCAATGAAGCGTCACATTCGTGTATGGGCTGCTCTTGATGTTTGTATTTACATGTTATAAATAGATCTAGACGACAACATTAGAGTAAAAACGATAACATATCCGGCACTGTTGCGTCTAAAATGGTGAAAAGCTCTAAAAACAATTCTGCAATTCACCTTCATTTTATCATCACTGCTAACGTCACGCACACGTTCTCCATCCGGCGCGCCTCGTTTACATCGAGGTGAAGCTTTTTATGCTTATTTATATATATATATATCTAAATGTATAAATAAGTAATATATTATAGTTTTGCATGTATAATAATGTATTTCATGTCGATTTAAAGAAAGAAAGAAAGAAAAAAGAAAGAATGAAAGAAAGATGATTCTGACATTTGTATTGATTTGCACTTGGTCTAGTTTGATTGGTGTGAGTGTGTTTGAGTGTGTGGGAGTGTGTGTATGTGCATATATCGTTATATATGCCACTAAACGTGTGTGTGTGTGTGTGTGTGTGTGTTTACTTTATCCTCATATTTTGTTCGATGTCTTATATATTTCTGGAAGCGTTGACTTTCCGTTAATAGTCAAGTGATAGAGATCGTAGAAAAGTAGAAAAGTGGAGTGTCAGAATTTTTTTTTTTATTAATAAGAAATCTTTCCACATATAAAAGAAACAAACAATAAAACGCTACACTCATCTTTTTACAATCAATACATTTTTATTTATTTATTTATTACTGTGTATGCTCACCTGAGCCGAGACAAATCCGTCTGTTTTGTCTCTCTTCCATTTTTGCTCTTTGATTAAGGGGCGCACACACAGACACACACACACACACACACACACACACACACACACACACAAACACACACATGTGCTGTGTCCTCCAGCAGATCAGATATGTGTGCTCTCCATCTACCTGCCTAATCTCTTAATCTGATTGGTTAATCCAGGACAGGGAGGTCATGTCATCCCTCCATCCCATCCCCCATATTTTTTCTTAGTTTGACTTTTTCTTCATTTCACTCTTTTTTTTCCTGATCTCTACTTTTTTCATTTCTTTTTTTTTATGAACTCCTTGATCTCTTTTTCTGTGTTTTTGAATTTTCCCTCCACCCCGAGTTCTTCTTGTCTTTCTGACCATTCCTTACTTCTGTAATTGTGTGTATACAGTATGTGTGTGTGCTGGACCTCCTGTGCTCTGTCTCTCTCTCTCTCTCTCTCTCTCTCTCTCTCTCTCACTCTCTCTCTGGTGCATATTTATTACCACAGTGGATAGCTGATCTTTCAAACCACAAGGGTCCAAGTCATAAATATTCATGAGCTACAGGTTTCGTGTTGCATATCATTAACCGCATCTGTCACAGACTTCCATGTAGGTGTATTATAAAAAAAAAAACATCTGACAGCTGAATAACCAATTCAGACATTTTAAACAGGACACACACACACACACACACACACACACACACACACACACACAACCACAATGTTTAAAATACTAAATCATCTAAAAACACATCAATCGGATTTCATGATCTGCGTAATTTTGCTCTGCCCCTCCCCCACCCCGGGTCACTGAAGAAGCCGGATCGTCAGTGTTACTTGCCGCCATTTCACAGCTAACGGGAAATAACTCTTTGACAAAGGTGATGCGTTAAAAAAGCAATATTACGCGGCGTATTATCTTTCGGATTGCCTTTTTTGAGTTGGTCAAAGTGTAGCAATATGAAATGTAGTATATTATTGGCATTATAGATAAATAGATAGATAGATAGAAATATATAGATATATTATTCTATGTACATCTGAAAAAGTCAGATATATAATACATGGTTTGATTGTGTGGAATTTTTTTTTTCTTTGAAAGTTAAAAAGAAAACAGTGTGTATTTTTACTCTTGTTGCTTTCTCATTTGAAAAGAAGAATGTAATGCTATGGAATGTAAAATAAAAAAATATGTTTTACGCTTGAAATTATTAACCAAATAAAATGCGAACTCAAGAGCTACATGAAAAATTGAACGCTCCTCTGGGCGCTGTATCTTGTTGTTGGAAATGTACACAAAATTCACACACACACACACACACACACACACACACACACACACACACACACAGAGAGAGAGAGAGAGACGTATTCTGAAGAGAATATTAGATTATTATATTTATGAATCATAATCATAATCCAACCTGACTTTCACATGTCATTACTGTAATCTCTGTCTCTCTCATTTCATTTTGTCTCTGTACAAATGACAATAACACACACACACACACACACACACACACACACACACACACACACACACAGAGAAGAGTGAGAGAAAGATAGATTAGGGCGCATTAAGGGTATTTGGGAGTCTAAAATAAACCTATCATGAGCAGGTGACAATCATTCACACACACATACACTCGCACACACACACACACACACACACACACACACACACACACACACACACACACACACACACACACACAGTCCACAGTCCTGTACCTATGTTGTTTCAAACCCACATCACAGACTATGGTCTGTGTTGTACAAAAATGCATGAGATCTGATTCTGACTTAGTCAGTTTAAGTAGATCTGTTCAAGCAGAAATCATTGAACATTAAGCATCTAAAATATTTCCTTGTCCTGTTGGTTAAACTGACTGTCCTGAATATTCTAATTAGTTTTCAATCACTTCTTTAACTAGAACAGCTTACTAACTTCAAAAACTGTCTCAACATGTGTGATGCTCTTTGGAGAAGCTAACTGAACCATCTAGTGGATGCTTCTATAAACCATGGGTGCAGTTCTTCTTCAGCCAGTTCTACCAGTGTACACAACGCAGAGGAAAGCAGACCTGTGTGCACCACTGGATGTAATTTTGGGGTGTTTTTGGCAACATATTAAAGGTACAATGTTATATTTGTTTTTGTTCCTTATTTGTAAAAAATTACCTGGAAAATTTGGAGAAAATCATTATCAAAAAATGGTTTAAGCCATTAGGCGTCATCGGGCATCGAGGCAGGATACACCCTGGATGGAGTGCCAACCCATCGCAGGGCACACACACACTCTCATTCAATCACACACTACGGACAATTTTCCAGAGATGCCAGTCAACCTACCATGCATGTCTTTGGACCAGGGGAGGAAATCGGAGTACCCGGAGGAAACCCCCGAGGCACGGGGAGAACATGCAAACTCCACACACACAAGGAGGAGGCGGGAATTGAACCCCCCAACCCTGGAGGTGTGAGGCGAACGTGCTAACCACTAAGCCACCATGCCGATGACACCTGAGATAGGCACAGGTTCCCCGTGACTTGAGAAGTTTGGATAAGCTGTAGAAAATGAATGAATGAATGAATGGTTTAAACCAAGGCTTAAATTTTTGTGTTTACGTGGCTTCTTTTCCACCATTTTATAGCCAAACCCAAATGCCCATTCTCTCCACCCAGTCCATCACAGTCTCTTAAATTAATCATGGCTGAATGCAGTAAGCATGAACACAGACCGATGATTCCCGATGTGAGCACAAATCATGCTGTGCTTTGCAATAGGTTAATGGTAAGAAATGAAATGCTGTGAAACCAGAATAACACGTTCCAAAATGGAGCACTTTATTACCAGTGAACTTCATTACCAGAATGGATAATTGGAGATGTTGCTTCTGGACAGGTATGTAAACACACAACAGCTACATATTTCTGAATTGTTAGAATGGCCAGTTTTACGATATAAAAGATAACCAGCTTCTGGGGGTAGAGTTTTTGAGGGGCATACTGTAGATGGAACAGGGTTTATTCTCAAAGAGTAAAAAAAATCATGCAATTATTCTTGAACTCAAGTTCAAAAATGTACCTTGAGGTCAGAAAAACACAATAGTATCTGGACTCCTGACCATCACACCTATATGTGCTTGTTGAACAATCTCATTCAAGATTAGTCCCCCTTGACTGTTATAATATCCTCCTCTTTTTGTGGAAGACTTTCCACTAGATTTAGCTGAAGGGATTTGTATTGTCGATTTTTCATCTACAAGAGCATTAGGCACTGATGTCCGGTGTGGAGGCCTTGGGTGCAGTCTGTGCTCCAGTTCATCCCACGGGTCTTCAGTTGGGTTGAGGTCAGAACGCTCAAGTCTACTCCAAACTTTCTAAACCATGTCTTCATGGAGCTCGCTTTGTGCACAGGGGCGTTGTCAATCTGGAACATGTTTGGGCCTTTTAGTTCCTGTTACTGTATCATTCTTGGGATGTGATGTCAGGTTATCACAAACCTTTGTCCTTATAGTGTATTTAAAGGTCACAAATATGTGTTTCCCACCCACATGATGTTTGTTTGGTCCCACAAAATCCCATCGCAATGCTTACCCGTACAATAAATGTTCAGTGCAAAAGAAAACTGGAACTGAGTTTGTTGGTCACAGGTAGGTCCAGCAGTTGAAGTTGTTTACTTAGTGGTACCTGTTTGAGACTCTCTCCAAGTTGTTGACAGTAGTATTAATTGATTATTGTGTTTATCTATGTCTTTCTGTGTGCACCGTCTATAAAAAGGTTCAAACTCCAAACTCTCAGTATGTTGTAAACCCTGATATGATAAAATAGTGGCCTAATGAAAGGTCATACATGCTAAATATCACGACTTTCCAAAAATTGTCTGCCAAATATTTACTTAACAATTACTTGATGTGGGCCATTTTAGATTTGTGACAAAGTGCACATGACAGCATTTTCCATTTGAACGTTTTCATGCGTACATTTGGAAATGTTAGCTGCACTGTGTCAAACTAGAACTAGCATGCTGGGCATGATTATGGGATTGCTAGCAAACTGTACATCCATACGTTATCACTAGCATCACAGCTTGCTAACTGTAACATACAAACAAACAGGATGCTAGCAAAACCGTAAGGATACTATGCTTATGACTCTTTATGGCATTGCTAGCATGCTCTGTGTCTTTATGGTGTTACTACTGTACCATTCATTTTGTCCTCATGGTATTTCTAACCTGCCGTGTGTCCTTACGGTAATTATAGCTTGCTGTGGATCCTTATGGTACTGCTAGCATGCTGTGTGTCCTTATAGCATGTTGCTAGCATGCTGTGACATTACTGTATATCATTATGGCATCACTAAATGCTATGATAATGTATGTTATTTACCAACATTGCATGCAGTTAATGTTTGCACACCTTATTATATTACCAGTATATGTCCACACTATATGTATTTATGGTAGTTCTAGCATATCATGTTCCATCAGTGCCACTTGAGTCCTGTCATACACTATCTGAATGGCTTTGACCACTCTGTTTAACAAACCTGCTGCCTCTGCCTGTGTTCTCACGCACATCAGTTTGTAGAAGAATTGTCTTTCAGGCATGGCCACGAAAGCCAGCTCCGCCGCCTTTTTCACCCACCATGAGTGGTGCTGAGCCAGTGTGAGTCGATAAGCCTCTCGACAGAGTTCAGATGGACTACGCATCATTGTTTCCCTCTTTTCATCAGCCAGGCTGTGCAAAAAGAGCTGCAACCAGAGAAGAGCTCGATGAAGGCGCAGTAGAGTCCTGCAACCTGATTCCGTAAACTGATCAAAGTTTACAAAACCCCGCTCCAGCTCTGATACCATCATGGAGCGCACTGAAACATATGCGCCATGTGAGGCGGAGTCTTTCCCTTCTTGCTGATTATTTTCCTCCTCCTCTTTTTTGGCAAGCTCGCGGATAATGGCTGTCTTGGTCTCAATTTCCTGGGAGATTATACCAACCATTGGTCCCAAGGTCTCCATGAACCTAAAAGCAGAGAATAAAAATTCAGAGCAAAACAATGGAATATGAATCAGTATCCCAGTGTTATACTGTTTGTCCCACACAATGTTTTTTCAGCATTTCTGGTGCAAGCCTACAAATGAGAATTTCTCTTGAGGAAGTCAAAACCTCTTAATTTGCCAAAGAATATCTGAGGAACCTGAAGAACCCTACTTCTCAGAAGTTTCAATTACATCTTGTTAATGAGTGAGTGAGTGACGTGACATACGGCTAAGTATGGTGACCCATACTCAGAATTTGTTCTCTGTGTTTAACCCATCCAAAGTGCACACACACAGCAGTGAACACACACACTGTGAACACACACCTGGAGCAGTGGGCAGCCATTTACTGTATGCTGCAGTGCCCGGGGAGCTGTTGGGGGGGTTCGGTGCCTTGCTCAAGGGCACCTCAGTCGTGGCCGGCCCGAGACTCAAACCGAGAGTCACACTCTCTAACCATTAGGCCACGTCTTCCCCCTAATGAGGCTAATACATCTGGAAGAATTCTATAGCATATATTTTCTCAAAAAAGGGTTCAAGTAGAAGTCTTTTAGGATGCCAAGAAGTCTTGACTAGTACAAGAGCCCCTCAAGGAGCTTGAGGAACCCTATAAAGGTTAATTTTTCTAACGTGTCAAGTCGAACCTCTTTAGGAAGCTAAGAACTTAACTGGCCAGAGATTCTCTAAGGAATCTAAAGAACCCTATGAGACAATTTCTAGAATTTTTTTTAACAAGCAGGTAATTGCTAGTATTATGTACTTTCTTACTTGATGAGCTCATTCCAGCTGGCTAGGTATGGCTTTAGCAAAACATCATTGGTTGACACAGGTGCAGCCTGCAGATGCATCAGCAAGTAAGAAATCTGGAATTTCTGTCCCGGACAAACTTCCAGCGGAGGCAGGTTGTCTTCTGACAAGATGTTACTCCTGTTCTTAGTGATAGACTAAGAAAGCGAATGTAAAAGGTCAAAAAGCAAGTAATAAAGTGGAGAAAGTAACAGATTCTGATTCTCTCTTATAGTGAAGAAGCCCAATATAGAGGACAATAGGCATTTTAATCACAGAATCGGACATACCTGATCTTTTGTAATGAAATTCTTTCTGCAGTAGGCCAAGTGACGATCTAAACCACCATCTTTAAAAAAGGAAAAATAAATAAATAATAAAAAATAGGAGTAGGAGTATATTGCAAGATATTGCGTATTGACGAGTTCGGGAAAAGATTCATTTCTGGTCCATCATAAACAGAAGCTTAGGTAAACTTTCCCTGTGATAAAATAATGTCATATATAGGTATAATAGAGGCAGCATAAGGTTACACATTGCCAAGGGCAAAGAATGAGCTTTCCTAGACCAGTCCCAAGCTTCTTTTTGGTCCTTCTTTTTGGTCCACAAATAACAAATAAGGAGGAGATATTTATAAAATGTGCTGGAACAAGAGCTATTTTAAAAGCAGCCAAGGATAGATGAGGATAGATAGCATCTATCTATTGTTAAATTTCGGCAAAATTCTTAAAGAGTACCATAAGGAATGTGGAGCACAAAAGTACAAACAAGAGAAAATGAAAAATAAACCCTTTATAATCCATGATATAAATATTACCATTTATAGGATCATTGAAGATTAAACATATCAGCCATTAAAGGCAATCATGCCAGTAAACACACACCCACACTGATTAAATGCAGGAATCTGGACTTTGTTTTGCTATAAATAAACAGGCAATGCAGGGCGCTAGTTGTTTCTGCACTTCACGCCCTTATACTGAACTACACTATACTACACTACACTACACTACACTATACTACACTACACTACACTACACTACACTACACTACACTACACTACACTACACTACACTACGCTACAAGAAAAACAGTAGAGTCTTTATCAGAACATTTAGAACATGTCTCATCTAAGGTCCATGTACTCTTTAACGCCATGTGTATTTTAGAGCCCTCTGTTGGTTGTGAGGTGAATTGCTACTGCAGTGAAAGCGATTCTGATTTAGTTTTAGTTAGAGCTTATTTCTGGGCCAGAAAAATATAAACAGAATCCTGAAATTATTCAACTAGTGATGTCTATTGTTTGGTAATTTTGTAAAAAAAACAAAACAAAAAAAAACAACTATTTGGTTGTAAGGTATCTTTAAAATGATGTCATTATTAAACATTTACAGATCAATCGTTCCATACTGCACCTTTAACAAAACAGAAGAGACGTTTTTTTTTAAGAAAAAGTGACTGGAAATTATGAAAGCCCAAAATAATAGTGTGGAAGTTTGTTCATGCCAAGACAATTTCCGTACACATCATTCATACTTAAGTAAAAAAAAAAGGTTTAGTGTTGTTTTTGCTTGCTTTTATCAAAAGGGAAACAGCTTCCCGGGTTAAATTTTTTTTCCTCTCAGCCTTTCCATGTGTGTGGTACCAGTTTGTCCAGCATTGTTCTTATTAAGCTATCAATGAGACCTTGATAAAAATGTTAAAAACTAACAAGTTGTTAATAGATATTACATTTTAATTTCACATTTAATAAAACAACCAGCAGTCACTGATTAGGACTTAGATCTTGACATATGGATTAACCATGGCATCGTTTTAACGTTGTTTAACACCATGCAAAAGGTACTTACAGAGCCATGCAGAGAAAAAAGAGATTATGATGATGATAACAGCCAAAATGGACCTTCCTCTCACTCCCATACTGCACTGCTGTTTCCCTTCTCCTCTACAATCTTTTCTTCCATACATACATGTTCACAGGCTGGTCCATTTCTAAGCTCTAGACCTTTGACTTTCCAAAACCATACACTTAGCTTCTAAGTGTATATCTAAGTAGATCTTCTCTTTTGCTTCTGTCTGGTCTTCCTGTACGTTGAAATTAAAAATTAGTAAAAGCCCGCTGAATTTTTTTTTTTTTTTTTTTTTAACTTATTTGGTGTTATAGATGTCTGGTTTTGCTCTTTCAACTTGTCTTGACAGTTTGTGGAATCCAACTGATTTATGGACACTTTGTCATGTCAGGTTGTTCAGTCTGTGGGTCCATAGATTAGTTATGTGTAACCAATTGCTGCTTTATAAGGCAATGTCCTATAGCAACCCGGTTTAGTGCACACGAATACAAACACTATTAGCCCGAATCGCTTTGGGAAGATCTCACTGATAAGAATTTTGTCACGTCATATTTTCCTGACATGTCATGGATAGCAGAATAATTACTGTCCTTGTGACATTCTCCTGGGTCAACCTGCCCCTTGAATTCATACAAAACCTGAAAAAATAAAGACAACAAATATAACACAATAAAACATGTTTTTGAAGCATAGCTATTCTAGTAGGTAATTTAAATTCCGTAGAAAGTGAAGCTGTGTTTTTTTCTTATTCTGAGAACTCCATTGTATTTTACACGGACTAGTACTGCGAGGAAGCCACCTTTGGACCTTTATTTTCGACTACTAAGCCTGATGTTTGGATTGCATCAAGTAAATGAAAAAAAATCGATAAAAGTATGCAATAGCAACATTTAGAGTCTTGTACTAAACTTTAACACAGACCTTTATACATACCACAATGCTATTCAAGTGTTGTTATTATTGGTCTAAAAAAAAGAGGAGGATGTTAAGAGGTGGGAGTAAACTTGAGAAGCAAAAACATCCCATAATCGTCACGTTTCTGTTATTACGTTAATATCAGGGCGCTCAGCAAGCCGACATACACAGCTGTTGTCCATCTAACATTTCCTTGGCTACTCCAAGTGTCATTAGATCTACTGTGACTGGAGCACTACATGAATTCCTAACATCTCCATCTATACTGCTCTATAAATACTAGTGGAAACTGAGACACATTGCGGAAGAGTAACCGGAAATCTCCACCTCCGGCTTGACTATTTACCATTTGTGTATGTTTATTTGACAAAAAAAAAGTGTTAAGTTCAACAAAACATGCAATATTTTTCATATTGACTGGCAGAAAGTAGCTCTGCAATCAGGGCAAATGTCCTTTCAGAGCCTTCAACCCATATTCTACTCTGTCCATTGCTCTAATTATGGAATTAATCATATTGGTATCTCCACTGATCAATTATGGCAGAATGATGAGACGTTTGTCTTGTTAAAAATGTCATAACAGTATCAGATCTGGAATTATTATTATTGTATTCAATGCTTTTTTTTTGTACATGAACAAAGCTTTAATTATACAGACAGGCAGACTAACAGATACACACGCACATAAATATAAACCTCCTGTGCCATTGACCCTGGCACTCATAGTGTTGGTTATTTATATCGTACTGGGGTAAAATGGACAAGAGCATTACAGCCTGCTCGCCAATCCATCAGGTAAATTTGTTCTGATTCTTTAGAAAGGATCGCATAGAAACAGAAACCTTTGGAAAATTTGTCATACTTTAACACTGTGCCATTATTATGAGAGTATTTGAACGTAAATACTGTAGAATGTAAATATTCTTCTGTCCTAAATAAATTCGTAGTAATAATTCTACATTTAATTAACATTTTTTAACAACTGTTGCTAACATGTATACATGTATAAACCTGAAAGGCATAAATAACAATCCAAGATTTCATCAAATGATGGCCTCAATGATGGGGGCCAACCAAGGGGGGCTGACTTTAAGAGCAGTGCCAAGTGTGTGAGTGTAACAAGAGCTGAGCTCAACAACAGCTGAAGCTCGGGAAGGGCAAGGAGCCACTCAGACAGAAGTTCTCTTGGTGTTTCTTTCTTTCAAAGTATCACTCTGGCGTGTCGAAGGTGGCGATCAAATAATTCTGGTGATGGCGGCCCAGTCTGTTTGGATTTGTTCGGTTGTGGTTGCGCTTCTGTATACGGTATCGCAAGGTAGGTGTGGATTTTTGGATGTAGATCGTCTGTGTAATATCCTGTTTTCCTTTATGTCTCTCTCTCTCTCTCTTTCTCTCTCTCTAGTCTCCCTTGCTACTACTTTCTGTTCTGTCTTTCTTGCCTCTAGTCCACTTGGTCCAACATTTTTAAGGGCATTAACAGTTATATCACATGCTGAATAGTTACTGTTGCTTGCACACATTGTAAAACTCTGATGTGTTGGAGTCCTAGAACAGGATCTCTATTTTAGATCATCACTATTTTAGACCATTTTGGCTCTCCAGCTGTCAGAGCAGTATATCCTTTGCTAGTGGTTTAGTTTTTGATGCTCGCAATGTATTTAGTAAACGTCTTGGTGCATGCTGTTATACTGTATGAATGTAATAAATGATGAGGTGATATAAATACACTTATTTTCCAATAACAGGACATTCTGTAATATTTTATTGGACTTCACTGGTTTAGATTTCTTAAATATTTACTATCATCGATTTCATCCATCTAAAGGTTACATTTGAAAAGAAAAAAAAAACACAAAATAAACCCTTCCTTAGTAAAAACATCAAGTTCGTCAAGTTCAGTGTTTATATAAACCTGTGATTTGCAGCTGCACTACAGTATGAATCAAGATCTTGTGACCAACCAGAATCCAGAATTCAACAGAGCTGCAGTTTAATGAACAGGAGAATCTTAACTCTTAACTCTCTCTCTCTCTCTCTCTCTCTCTCTCTCTCTCTCTCTCTCTCTCTCTCTCTCTCTCTCTCTCTCTCTCTCTCTCTCTCTCTCCAGTCAGTGCAAATGAAGAATCTGAGGTCATAGCACATATTTTTAAGAATTACAATAAGAACATCCGTCCAGCGAGGCACCCGGATGACAAGGTTGATGTTCAGGTCAAACTCACCCTCACCAACCTGATCTCCTTGGTAACAACCAAAAATCAATTACCTATTCTTCATATTAAATACCAAACTCATAATTGTAAACAAAGAGTTATATATGAACAAGATGGCACCCTGATATCTGTAAAAATAAACCATGCACTTTGCAGTAAATGTATAGTCAGTGGTTTTACTGAGCGTTCTTTCACATTCTTACATGCTCAAATGATGTGACAAAGGAAAGCTTTCAGAAAATATTTGGACAATTGACTGACAGGCACTATTGTCCTGATTGGATAGAAATTGATGCACATCCGTTGCATTTATTGGCAGCTTCTAGAATATGAGAAAAACTGCAAAATAAATCTCAACACATTCTTACAGATCGCAGATGCCATCTTTAAGCTGCAAACAAAACAAGCTTGTTGGTTTTAATTTAACGTATAAGTCATTCAAATTTGTTTTGCTCCACATATCCGATTTTTGACAGAATGAGAAAGAGGAGACGCTGACCACCAATGTATGGATTGAGATCGTGAGTAATCAGGCAGATTTACTATATCGATCTCTGACCTCTGCTGTAACTTCTGAACACTGAGCATGTCTTAAAATGTTCCTACAATTATATCAATATAATTTGAATTAAACACACAAGTAGCCTCCCACACAGCTTTTTCTGAGGCTCTGTTAATCGGCACTGTTAATGTACACGCCTGGCCTTTTGAATTTTTCAAACTCTTTCCACTATATGATTTCATATTGTTTTTATACTCTTCTGGCTTCAGCAATGGGAAGACTATCGTCTGTCGTGGAACGCCTCAGAGTACTACGATATCGGTGTTGTCCGTGTACCCTGCACCTCTGTGTGGCTGCCAGATATAGTGCTGGAGAACAAGTAAGCCCATCCTATGTGTTTTTATTTATTTAACAAAGCAGTAATCTGACACTTAAATCTTTTTCCTTCTCTCGCGCTCTCATTTTTGTAGCATTGATGGAAAATTCGGTGTTGCATATTATGCAAATGTGTTAATCGACAGTCGTGGCGGTGTTTACTGGTTACCCCCAGCCATCTACCGCAGCACCTGCACTATAGAGATCACCTACTTCCCATTCGACTGGCAAAACTGTACGCTGGTCTTCAGGTAGACACAAAAAAAAAAAAAAAATCAACATATATTCAGTGTTCCAGCCCTATCTGAATCAACACATTAGAAAAGTCAAATCAACTGTCAAATTAACAGAAAACAGAAAGATAAATGTATTAATGTCTTGGTTGAATTTGATAGGTCTCAGACATACAGTGCTAACGAGATCAACATAATCTTGGCCATCGATTCTGAGACCAACAAGCCCATCGAATGGGTGGATATCGACCCCGAGGCCTTCACTGGTAACATGAACAAACTCATTTGAAAAGCTACTGCTCATTTTAGCTACACCAGCTAACCCTCAGCCAATCATGTGTCTGTTCAGAAAACGGTGAGTGGGCTATCAAGCATCGGCCGGCACGCAAACTTACCAACACACGCTATTCCCCAGAAGACTTGGAGTACCAGGAGGTCTACTTCAACCTCATTATCCAGAGGAAACCCCTCTTCTACATCATCAACATGATTCTGCCCTGCTCACTCATCTCCTCACTTGTCGTACTGGCCTATTTCATGCCTGCTAAGGGTGAGAGAGAGAGAGAGAGAGAGAGAGAGAGAGAGAGAGAGAGAGAGAGAGAGAGAGAGAGAGAGAGAGAGAGAGAGAGAGAGAGAGACAGAGAGAGAGAGAGAGAGAGATAGTATGGGGGAGCTTTTATTTCTGGGCTCGTTATTTTTTTCCTCATGCTTTATGTTTGCTTCATCTTTCTTTCTTACTTTCTTTGACCTTTCTTTGATTCTTTCTTGTTTTGTCTCTTTTTTCTTGATTTTACTTTACCTTTCTTTCTCTCTTTCCTGTTGGCTCATCTTTATTTTTTCTTCTAGATTTAACTGTATTTCTAAATTACTTTTTTCCTTTTGTGTGACTGATTGTTTTTTCCCTTCTTTCTTTCTTTCTTGCTTTCTTTCTTTCTTTCTTTCTTTTCTTTTTATTTGTATGTATTCATTTTTGTGTGGTTCTATTTTATTTTTTTCCTTCCCTCTTTCTTTCTCTGACTCACCTTCTAGCGGGAGGACAGAAGATAACCGTGTCCATCTCCGTCCTCCTGGCTCAGACTGTCTTCCTCTTTCTGATAGCTCAGAAGATTCCAGAAACTTCTCTATCTGTACCTCTTATCGGAAAGTGAGTCTCTGTGTGTGAATGTTGGGTTTCCTTTAGCCTTATTTTTAGCATGGTGCATCAATATGTTTTCCAAAAACAGTTATTGACTGCCTTTAATTTTCTGTGCTGGTTAAATATTTGGAATCTTTCTCTCAGGTACCTGATCTTCGTTATGTCTGTCACAACGCTCATTGTCACAAATTGCATCATAGTTCTTAACTACTCCTGCCGGACCCCGAGCACACACTCCATGTCACACAAACTCAAACATGTACGTCTTCAGTATATGTCTTATTTGGTGTGCTAGGGACATTTATTTAATAACATGTGTAGTACATCTGTATAATATAATACTTCAATATGTTGCTGTTCTGTTTTTAAGCAAAGTTTTTTGTTATTTCTGTGGCAGATGTTCCTGGAGGTGATCCCTCGGTTCCTGGGTATGACCCCGGTTGACGAGGGAGAGGAAGCTGGAGGGATGGATGGAGTAAGGGAGAGGAGACGCAGCTCATTTGGTCTGATGCAGAGGGCGGAAGAGTATGTTTTGAAGCAGCCAAGGAGTGAGATGATGTTCGACAAGCAGAGAGAAAGACACGGTCTTACACGTTCATTCGGTACATGCTTCTACTCAGATCATCGCTTTGTGTTAGACAGACAGACATACAGGGAGATAATAGACAGATGATAGACAGACAGACTGACTGATTGACTGACTGACTTACTGATAGACAGACAGAAGAAAATGATAGGAAGGAATAATACATGTTGAGAAAGATTAATCACGGACAAACAAACAAACAAACAAACAAACAGACAGACAGACAGACAGACAGACAGACAGACAGACAGACAGACAGACAGACAGACAGACCAGATAGACAGATGAATGGATGATAGACAGACAGACCTATAGACAGATAGGAAGACCTATTCAGACAGGAAAGATAGACAGAAGCAGATCACTTACAGACAGACAGACAGTAAGACAACAGACAGCTAGTTTAATTTCATCAGATAAAGTAAAGTCGATTGTACAGTGGAAACTATAGAAACTGGCATGAGAGAGCAACATTTACCACAGATGTTTTTTAAATGAGTAAAATTATGCAATATACAGCTAAAATGTCACGTATTTATAGTTAGCATCAACCGCTAATTAAACTTTCAATAAACTTTGTGTGTATGTGTGTGCTTGTCTCCCTCTAGTGGACGCTATCGATGTGAGCACCACGGCCAGTCTTTATAAAAGTTTGGCACAAGCAGCACCAGAGATTAAAGAGTGTGTGGATGCCTGCAACTTCATTGCAGAGAGCACAAGGGAACAGAATGACATTGGCTCTGTAAGTGTGTGTGTGTGTGTGTGTGTGTGTGTGTGTGTGTGTGTGTGTGTGTGTGTGTGTGTGTGTGTGTGTGTGTGTGTGTGTGTGAGGTACTATGGACCATTATATTATTATCATATTTATTATATCACATTTTGTGCTTCTATCATTTAACTTCCTCGCTCTCGTCCTTAGGAAATGGAGAACTGGGTGCTGATCGGCAAGATGATCGATAAAGTCTGCTTCTGGGCAGCCATGTTGCTCTTTTCCATCGGAACAGTGGCCATCTTCCTCATGGGTCATTTCAACCAGGTGCCTGAGTACCCTTTCTCTGGGGAGAATAAAAAATATGCTCCAGAGTAAAGTGTGAGCTGCTCCTGTCTGCTGTTGGTCTCACAGAAAAAGTGGAACAGAGATGAATAGAAAGTGCAAGCATTCAATTATGCTAATTCTAGAGGTTTTGGAATGAGTCCAATTCAGAAAAGCATACTAACCACCCTACACTGCAAGACCCATGCAAAAAACAGAAGGCTTTGTCCCAAAGCATATTCTTCTAATGATATGCCAAAATATATACTCCACCTACTGGAAACAAAATGGCGTAAAAATGTCACGCAGCGTTTTTAAGGTGCAGTAAATGTCCAAAGGTGAATATAAAGCCGAAGATATTAAATCCTTAAAAAATGGAAAATTGTTTTTTACAGTGTGTATTATTTAGTGTTGCCATGCAATAAAGTTTGTTAGTTATTTTGGTAAAGAAAATCATTTGTTTACATTTTTCTGGCCCTGAAATGAACTCCTCCATCTCCTTCAGCCACTTAGTTCTTCAACTCAGAAGTAAGATGGCTTCAGTCGATGCTAGGAAAGGGTTTTGCATTGTAATTGCAAACGAGTGCTTAAAATGACTAACCGCTTCTTTAATGTGTTATTATTTTATGTGTGATGTGCTCTGAGGTCATCTTTGTTAATGCATTGTTTTTGTTGCTTTTACAAGGTTTCTCCACTTGTGGGTGAGGTGTTTACTGTATTTATCTTACTATTCTTTAGCAATAGTAATTAAATTGTTTTTTAATGAGCATGGGAGAGTTTTATTCCTTGCATACAGTAATAGCAGACTTTTAATTCAATTCAATTCAATTCAATTTATTTGTATAGCTCTTTTAACAATCCCCATTTTCTTAAAGCAGAAGAGAGAGAAAAATAAAGAATATAATAATAATAATAATAATAATAATAATAATAACAGGAGGAAGAAGAAGAAGAAGAAGAAGAAGAAGATCAAGAAGAAGAAATAAGGATAATTTAAAAAAGATGAACTTATTTTAAATATTTTAAATATATTTTTTAATGAGCATGGGAGAGTTTTATTCCTTGCATAGAGTAATAGCAGACTTTTCATTCAGTTCAATTCAATTAATTTTATTTGCTCTTTTAACAATCCCCATTGTCTAAAAGCAGCTTTACAGAAGAATGGAAACAGAAAAGAGAAAAAAAAATAAATCTAATAATAATAATAATAATAATAATAATAATAATAAGAAGAAGAAGAAGAAGAAGAAGAAGAAGAAGAAGAAAAATAAATAAATTAATATATACAATTAAAGTTTAAAATGAATTTAATATAATTATATATATATATATATATATATATATATATATATATATATATATATATATATATATATATATATAGAGAGAGAGAGAGAGAGAGAGAGAGAGAGAGTCATCTTATTTGGTGTTATAAATATTTTCTGAAGTTTTATATATATAATTATTATTTTATAATTATTTTCCTTTATCATTAATTATGTTTACCTTCTGCTCTATGTTTATGTTCTGTAAAGCTGCTTTGAGACAATGTCTATTGTAAAATGCGCTATACAAATAAACTTGAATTGAATTGAATTGACTTAATTATATATTATATATATAACTATATCAATCTAAGGTTGAAACGCGCATGCGCGAGATTGCGACACCCGAACACGATGCGCTGCTATTCTGGTCTTTACGGTGAATCCTTGAAGTTCGCCTACGTCGAGTATGAGAGCAGCTCGTGTCTCCTGCCTGGGTGTTGCGATGGAAGTCGGAAAGTTTGAAGACTCCGGGAATGACTGTGGAGTCTGTTAATGGCTGACGGATAGAACTGCTCTGTAATCTCGGCTCGTATTTCCCTGGAGGTGAGTAAAAACGCAGGAAAAGTTCATCCGGCAGCTAAAAAACAAAACAAACACGCGATTTCTACGGAATTTACCGTACCGGCGGGTGCTTCTAGGAAACAATCCGACAGTGTTTGTGTAGAATTGTGTAGAAACGCCATAGTGTGGCTTTTCATCTTCATTCCTTCAGACTTAAAGGTGTAGTATGGATCATGGTGGGAACTTGACAAGAAGGTTTTAGTGCCTCCATCCAGTGGAGTGATGCAGTTGTAAATAAATAAATAAATAAATAAATAAATAAATAAATCTATCAGAGTTAATTAGAATCTGTGGCGTGACGTCAGGGGCGCTGCCTAGCAGGCAGGTCCAGACCATCAGCAGGGGACAGGGTGTGTGTGTGTGTGTGTGTGTGTGTGTGTGTGTGTGTGTGTGTGTGTGTGTGTGTAGAGAATTGGAAGCAGGTGAGAAGTAAAAAAAAAAAACATATATATATATTAGTTATTATTTTTTAATTATTATTGTTATTATTTAAATTAATTTATTATTATTATTATTATTATTATTATTATTATTATTATTAAAGATTACAACATTAACACATTAAGCACAGCATTAAGTGTAGGCTACAGGATCAAGTATGATTATCATCTTAATAAAGCGTCGCTGAAGTCGATCAAATAAAGGAATGAATATAATATCACGATACCTGCAGATGCAGATTCCCGTACGAGAACTTTCCCAATAGGAAAAGTGCCAAAGGGTGCGAGATTATCCTGAATATTTATGATTTAAAGTTTGTTCCTGTGTACCAAACGATGATCTAAATAAACTTCAGCCAGATATCAATTCTTATGCTTTTGCTGCGTGTTGTTGTTAGCGTGAAATCTCAAGAACCAGCTTAATGTTTGGGTTTTTTTATGGAATCATGACTGTAACCAGAATATGAACTGAACTGAGTTTGTAATTGATCCAAACAGGTTCAAGGTCACGGCAAGGTCGAAGGTCTGAGACTCGTTGTGCGTGCACAAGCGTCACTCGTTATTACAGAGGAGTAATCGGGTTATTAACGCCGCAGTGCATCTAAATGACTTTTGCTCAAAAAAACAAAAAAAAAAACAAGTTAAAACTTTTTTTTTTAAACTACTTTTAAAGTTGTTGGAAAACACAAAAATCCATAATGATTCTGTCAAACCACAAATTTGAGGTGCATACAGCGCAAGTCGCCATTCAAAGCTCTGATATTCATATAGGAATAACCGTTGCCATAGCAATTGCATTCGGAGGCCACCCACATGCAAAGTGTGTTTAACACACAGTAATGTGGAAAAGTGCAGTGTGTGAACACACACCAGCGTGAGCACTTCTCTTTCGTTTCCTGTCCTCTTTCTGACTTTGTCCTCTCTCTGTCCTTTGCTGATTTTAGCTCTTTGTCACTCGTTCTCCTCCTCTGCCTTCTCTCTCTCTCTCTCTCTCTCTCTCTCTAAAACCTTTCCCTCTCAGATCAGTTTGCCAATGATTTTGATTGCAGGCATAAAGAATTCAAATGTTTGCATATGTGTAAATGATGTGTCGAAGACTGAGTCGTAGTTTGTGGTTTTTGGGATGCTGTGACAGAAAACGAGTCAGCGAAGTTCATAACAGTGTTTTCCTATTTATAGTCACGACTGCATCATAGCAGCTTGTAAACAATCGTTACTTCACGTACTTCTCTTCAACTCCGCACAGAAGACTTACTGGAGGACAGGAAACGAAAAGCGAGACACTGGAGAATTCTTCCCCGAACATCTTCTTAAGGTTATATAAACATGTATATCAAAAAATGTTTTTAGATCGCGCGGAGCGTCCGCTGTGTAAGCTGTTACTATGGAAACGGACGTGCGGATTAACGTAAATCCGTGTGTTTTGTTTAGCAGGTGGAACTAATATTGGAGGTATTATTAAAATAAAATAAAAAAAACCACACATTCTGTCCAATCAGAAACGGGTGTGTATTGAAATGATCGGAAATAAATTAAATAAGGGAAATTCCACTTCCTTGTTTCTCCTCGAGCTACAGTATGTCAGAATTGTTAAATTACTTCTCTTGACAAATCCAGGGCAGTTAGCTTTCTACAGATCATCTGGACTTGGATATTATGGGAAGTTAGCACGGGTTTCCTCCAAAGAGCTTTACCAGAGATGTAATGTTTGTTCTGTAGTGGTGTCAAGACATTCCACTGTGTGGACATTGACTTCTTATTTATGGTGTTAGCGTGTGTATCTGGTCATGTGGCTTTCCAGGGCAAACACAGACAGCGTCCGTCTTTCTGTCCGTCCATCCATCCCCACACACAGCACATTTACATTTGTATATACAGCATAAATAGCATTAACGTATAATCACAGAAATGAGACATTTTATCCTCAATCCATCCACGTTCAGAAGTTTAAGCAAAAGTGCAAAGTTTACATACCCTCAGGGCAAAACGTGTTTAAACACAACAGCACATTTATCACAGAGGATCCGTCTCTAACACAAGCAACTTATTGTTATTATTATTATTATTATTATTATTATTATTAAAAGCCAAACTTTAGTATGTCCTTCTTCAGATCAGGCTTATAGGAGTTCATCTCTTCAGAATTTCATGCTCTTATGATCATAGAAAAATATGAAAACACGCAGTTACATGAAGTAATTATACGTGTCTACACTGGTAGATGTTTAAAGTTATCCTGAGATTGTTAGCTTGTAATTTTACTAAAAAAAAAAAAAAATCACAAAGTCACACAAAATTTAAAATTGGCTGCAGAAAAATCAAGATTTCTTGGGGGAAAAAAAAACCTAATCGCAAAACATCTCCAAAATCCTGGAGGGAACGGTAGACTAGCGGGTTCATGGTATATATTCTTTTGAAACTCGAAGCCAAATTTCAGTCGCAGCTTCTTGGAAATCTCGGAATTGGTGAAATAGGTATGAAACGCATTTTTTTTTACGTATATATTACTGAGTAAAATCAAGTGCTATACTGTACAGTAGATGTCACATTTCCGGATCTTCCCTGACATAATGAACTATCCAAATCCATGTCATGATTTTTATGATATTCAGGTGAAACGTTTTCCTTTTTCCCGTCAAAGCCCGCTGTTCTGCGCAGGAGCTCGATTTGACGAGTAAATTATACATTTTCATTGTCCGTCAGAACAGATTTAAATTTAGACCCAAGCGAGAAATTTGAATACAGCGTAAACCGCAGCCCACACGAGTTGTCTCGAGTGAAATACAGTACGAGACCCGACAGCACATTGATATCGTTCCGTGGTGCCAGGGACAGATTCCTTTTTCCAGTTCCTTATTTTTCAGGCGAGGCTGGTACTTTTTAAAAATAGAGGAAGCAGATCTTTCAGTCAAGACGAAAAGACCAACACGTTAAACTGAACTACTTCAAGAGAACTGAAAGCATGCCAGGATTTTGTTCCTTGAACTAATTCAAATTTGTATCAGCTTGAGAAATGTTTGAAATGTCTGCTCTCTCTCTCTCTCTCTCTCTCTCTCTCTCTCTCTCTCTCTCTCGCATAAGGATTTTAGCTAGCTCGATTTCACAGAGGAAGCTAGTGACAGCTGAAGGTGATTAAATAAACAATTTTCCAAAAGAATCTTTAGAATTCATACGTTTGTTTGTTTGTTTTTGTTTGTTTGTTTCATTTCAACTGAAATACTGACGAATCGTTATTTTCTTATTCCTTGGTGAAGGATTCTATCTAAATCTGATCTGATGCAGGTATGACCTGCTACATTAGGGCAGAATATAGGACACATTGTTTTTGTTATACTTCTTATGATATGTTGTGCAGTACAAGGGCTGCGGATCGTTTAGGAAACGAAATGCGCTGCTACAGGACATCAGTGGCAGGGTGGCGCGATGCAGCCGGTATTATTTTAGTCTATATGGTCACTGCCTCTTTAATTAGACAATCCCCATTTCAGGCAGGAAGTGTGTTGTGGCAAATCTGGTCGCAGACACCTTTCCTTTTTCAGGCGGCTTGCCAGCTTCCTCCTCGTCCAGTCGTTCCCACCTTCTCCTGTTCCCATTTATCCATCTTTACAATAGCGAAGTGAAGCCAACAAGCAGCTTTTCCCGTGCACAAATACGAACTTGTCCTCTTTTTGTTTCCATGTATACCTGACACGCCCTGTTGTGGGGTTTTTGTTCGGCCGGCGTGTGTGACGTTCCCATGCTTGTCACAGGTATAATTCGGCAACATGCCCAAGGCCTTAAGGCTGTAATTTATAATCTTTGTTTTAGTGTTTTAGTAACTCTCAGTCCTTTTAAAGTTGTAATCTGTCTCGGAGTTGGCCTTGTATTTTGTTGTATTCCTGCGCATTTTATTTAGCTGGTCTGTTTGTTGAGTTTGAATTGTGTTGTGTTTGGTCGTGTTAAATTTGTTTTGTTTTGTCTGAGGTGAATTTGTCGTCATTTCTGTTTGTATACTATTGTGTTTTGTTGTGTCCATCATATTTTGGTCCCATAAATTTTTTTTATTAACTCATTGTTGTTGTTGTTGTTGTTTTTTTTTTTTGTGCAAAATTTGTTGCTGTAGTTTGCTTTATGCCGTTGTGTTGCATAATGTCGGGCTTGTTGGATTCGGTTGTTGTATATGGTGAAATGTTTGGTTTTTACTTCCGTATTTTGTTTTAGGTTCATATTTGTCATCTTTTATTCCCAAACTTTGTTGCAGTTTATCTGGAAATTGAATTTGTTATTATTTACTTGTTGGTTTGTCTTAGGGTTGAATAGATCGGTTTCTGTTTCCGTGACTTAAGTTTGTTGATCGAAGTCGTCCTTGTATTTTGTTAGTTTTACTTAGTTGTACTATTTTATTGTCAAAAACATTTTAAAAATATTTTACTAGTTTGCTTTTTGTCTAAGAAAAAAAGTTGTATGTGGGGTTTCATCTAGGGGTCAAAACCCATTCTGCTGATTCATCATATTTTGTTCCCATTGTGTTATTTTACCACAGAGTTAAATTCGGTGTGTAATTAGACTGTTTTATCTAGAGGGTAAATTCATTTGTTTTTGTTTGTTTGTTTACCATTTTTCCCCCTTTTATTTGAGTTTTAAGTTATTGTTGGGTTTTAAAATAGTTCTAGTTTTTTCTCTCAGAATTTTGTTCATAGTTTTTATTATTCTGTTTATTTTGTCTCAGTTTTGTTTATTTGTTGGTGTTTTTTTTGCCGTCTGTGGTGTTTTGTCTGAGACTTCGTCTTGTTGATGGTTAAGTATTGCGTTTGTTGTTTGTTGTACGGCGTTTGTGTTCTGCTTTTATGTTCTGTTGTGTTTGTGTTGTGCTCCAGAGTAAATTTCATTTGGCTTGCGTGTGTTTGTGTAGTTGAGTAGTTTCAGTAGTGTTTTGTATCTTTACGGCAGATCCACCATCGTTAAGACGATCCAGTAACTATACAGTGGCATGACATACATGTAGGGTGTGTACATGAGTCAGCGAGGCTCGCTCCTGTGTTAATCCCCGGATATGTGTGTACACAAACACACACAGGCACATTGTGTCTGAAACCGGAACACACATTTCTTCATTCGTTTTTTTTTTTGTTGTTGTTGTGTTGTTACTTTTGCTCATTTTAATGCCAGATGTCCCTTAAGCAGCTCAAGAAAGTGCTTTGTGAACGCACGGATGTAGGCGGCGGCATGCCGGGGGCTGTTTTCCCAGCTGAATGCTGTTTTTTTTTTCTTTTTTTTCTTTCCTTAAATAAGTAGAATTTGAATAAATCAGAATCAATCTGATCCCTCTAGTGGATGAAAAGGATTCGACAGTTTCAGAATAAATTCGTAATGAAGTCTACAGCAGGGGTCATCAGCTCCACACAGGACAGTTTCCTTTTTCTATAAAAAGACGAGTCTGAATTAAAGACGTGCCGGAACGAACCCTTATGAAAGCTTTCTTTATCGGCCAAATCAAATCACAATATTTGGGTCATTTATCCGTTTGCACACATTCATTGAAAGAGTTCCTGAAAATCTGTGAATTTGTCAAATTTAAACATAAAAAAAAATTTGCAACGTCATGCTAATTTCAGTGCACAATTAAAGCAAACGGGGAAGAAATGCAGAAATTCATTCAGTAACAAATTGTATATGAAATACAACATGCACTTCTTTATATTAGTAGATATCGTGTGCAGGATTTTGAGTGGGGAAAAAAAATAGCAGAAAAAATATGAGAAAATACCGATTATACTTCATGCTACAGCTTCGTCTTAAACGTCTGGTGGTCAAGATTTTTAAAACCAAGTGATCATCTGCGGCTTCAGATCGATCTGGTTTCCGTGCTGCTGCTTTCTCCTTTAAACCCACTGGATGTGGTTTGTGTCGACCGGTATGTGAATTTCCCACCCACAGAAACTCGGCTCGTGGGTCGCTGCATCTTTTTGGCTGCAAACCTTCATCTGACTGCTTTAAAAGAAGAAACTGTTGGTTTTTATTTATTTATTTATGTATTTTTTGGCAGAACACCGAGGACCCAAAGTCAGCAATGTGGGAGGATGCGTAGTGAGCGAGAGCACCATGACTGGTGCTATTGTCTAAGTTAAACCCCCTCCATCACCACCTACACACACACACACACACACACACACACACACACACACACAGGATCAGTACACTTTGTTCCAAAGAGACCGATACCACACCACTGGACACTACAACAAGACACCAAGACAATAGCATATCAAAGCCTAGCGCTATTCTCAAATCTGATTGGTCAGCATGTTTAACAGCAACAGATCATCTGAAGAACAGTCGCTTCTCTACATGTCAGGCTGCATCACACCGCCACGTTTTTTTTATCACAGCGAATGGCATTACAGATTATCCCGGGGTTATTTTACACAGGATTATGTTCTACTCGTAGTCCATTAAACTAAGGACTCCTTTCACTTCCTTGTGTCGGCTCCGTCTGCGCGTCCGCTCATTTGCATTCCCTGCATTCATCACATTCCTGCCACTGTTCCTAAGAAAAACTCACAGTAGTTTAGCAGCTCGGCCATAAAAGCCAAACGTGTAATGGAACGCATACGTGTGACTCCGGGAACCTTTTAAATGTTCAATTCAATTCAATTCAATTCAAGTTTATTTGTATAGCGCTTTTTACAACAGACATTGTCTCAAAGCAGCTTTACAGAACATAAACATAGAGCAGAAGGTAAACATAATTAATGATAAAGGAAATAACGAATAATAAAAGTAAAAGAATTGACAGTATAAAAAATTCTAGATTATTATTAGATGTATATAGTTCACAATCTGTATGTATTTATTCCCCTATGAGCAAGTCTGAGGTGACTCAGGCAACAGTGGCAAGGAGGTAAAGGAAGAAACCTTGAGAGGAACCGGACTCAAGGGGGAACCCATCCTCATATGGGTGACACTGGGGGTGTGATTGTAATATACAGTCAGTTAAATGTTGTATTGGTGTAAGGATCATGGACTTCGGATCTACTTAGTATCACAGAGTCTAACTGGTGATGTCTCAGGATTCTTAGAGTCGGCCTCGGCTCAGTGGACGTCCAAAGGCTTCGTCCCTCAGAGGACGTTGGGAGCTGGTAGAATGTCTGGATGCCTCGGGATGGGTACAAAGAGAGAAGCAGTGTAGAGGGATTAACATATCTGCTGTTCATAAAAATGTGCCGGTCTGATGTACTAGTGCATGATATTATGGGATGTATTATGTGTGTGTGTGCGCCTGACTAAAGTGATGAGTTTTTAATCTAGACTTTGATATTCTGGGAACTACCAGAAGTCCTGAGTTTTGTGATCTCAGAGAGCGTGAAGGATTGTAACGTGTTAGAAGACTAGTTAGATACATGGGAGCTAAACCACTAAGAGCCTTGTACGTAAGTAGCAGCAGTTTGTAGTCAATTCTATACTTAACAGGTAGCCAGTGTAGAGATGATCAAATTGGGGTTATATGGTCATACTTTCTTGTCCTAGTGAGAACTCTGGCAGCTGCATTTTGGACTAACTGTAACCTATTTATTAAAGATGCAGGACAACCACCTAGTAATGCATTGCAATAGTCCAGTCTAGACGTCATGAACGCATGAACTAGCTTCTCAGCATCAGATTCAGACAGGATGTTTCTCAGCTTGGCAATGTTTCTAAGGTGGAAGAAGGTTGTTTTGGTAGTATGAGCGATATGATTTTTAAAAGACAATTTGCTGTCTAATATAACACCGAGGTCTTTCACTGTCGAGCTACTTGTAATAGTACATCCCTCTAAATGGGAGTTAAGTTGTGAGAGTTTCTGTGCACTGGTTTTTGGACCTATGAGTAGTATTTCTGTCTTATCGGAGTTTAACAATAGAAAGTTGCAGCTCATCCAGTCTCTTATCTCTCTAAGGCATTGAGTTAATTTGGACACTGTGGCTATTTCATCTGGTTTTGATGAGATATATAACTGTGTGTCATCAGCA